>NC_084636.1:16045101-16147601 GCF_033978795.1 Nerophis ophidion
AAACATGGTCTATTACTGCCGTTGTTCATACTGTGGTACTATTTGACTGCACGGACCCTGCTGGCTATTTGTGAAAGTGACAACTACTTCACAACATGCTCTAACTCAGGGGTGTCAAAGGTACGGCCCGCGGGCCACGAACAGGTTTTTTCCGGCCCGGGTGATGAGTTTGCCAAGTATAAAAATGAGCTGCTTTTTTTAACGAAAGAAACTGCTGTTCTAAATGTGTCCACTGGATGTCACAATAGCAATTTTGTTAGGCAAGCAAACGGTTTATACCGGGGCCAAGCAAAAGGTACACAGTAAAGGGTGACTGTGGCTCCTCCTCCTCATCCAACATGAAACTTAAGACCTGCCGTTTTATGTCTTCTGCTTCGAACACATCGTCATTTGGAGGATTGGGGACTTTTGAAATTGATTGATTGAAACTTTTATTACTAGATTGCGCAGTACAGTACATATTCCGTACAATTTTCCACTAAATGGTATAACCCAAATGCGTTTTTCAACTTGTTTAATACTTGTCCACGTTAATCAATTCATGGTACAGCATACTTGCCAACCCTCCCGGATTTTCCGGGAGACTCCCAAAATTCAGCGCCTCTCCCGAAAACATCCCGGGACAAATTTTCTCCCGAAAATCTACCGATATTCAGGCGTAGCTGGAGGCCACGCACCCTCCAGCTCCATGCAGACCGACTCAATGTTGTGACCCTCTTAAACAGGACAATACTGCCATCTACTGTACATAGAATAGAATGTATATCTATTCTACATTTAAGTGCAGTCGAGGAACATGCATTAGAGAGTCTGTTCTGAAGCCCACAGTAAAGAGACGTAACTTCATCACGTCGCCTGGTTATTGACTCGAACCCAATATATTACACCGTCGACGAGCAAAATGAATAAATACGCTTGCAAGGAACGACTGGAAACAAGAATTTCAGTTTATCCAGGAGAGTCCGAAGGGGAAAGGGTATGTTGCATGTAAATTTTGTAGAACAGACTTCTCCAAAGGGTATGTTGCATGTAAATTTTGTAGAACAGACTTATCCATTGAACACGCCGTCCGAATGGAAATACTCAGCGAAGGACAAAAGTGTCCGCAGCTCAGCATCGTTCACAACCCAGTATTATGGCCCACCTCGCAAAATGGACACCCGATGGTGTATCTTATGCTGAGACAAAGATGGCTATGCTGATAGCTGGATGCAATATCCCGATCTCGTTTACGGATGTCTACAACATATCCGTGAAGGATGTTCCCGGATTCGGAGATGGCTCGCCAATACGCAAATGGCAGAACAAAGGTTACTCAAATAGTGAAAGGTAAGTGTTGTTTTTTTAAGTAACCAGCAAGCACAGTACAGTTAGTACAACAACTGTGTTTTTATTACTGTGTATTTGATAGGTGCTGTCGGAAATTCAACTATTTATTTTATTTATATATATAATAAAATAAATATACATTGCTAGAATTCACTGAAAGTCAAGTATTTCATACACATATATATATATATGAAATACTCGAGTTGGTGAAATATACGCCTCCCCTCTTAACCACGCCCCCCGCCCCAACTACGCCCCCAACCACGCCTCCGCCCCCCACCACCCACCTTCCGAAATCGGAGGTCTCAAGGTTGGGACTGTGCTAGCAACCTGAGGGTTCCTGGTTCAATCCCTAGTTTCTGCCAACCTACAGTAGTCACATCCATTGTGTCTTTGAGAAAGCCACTTCACCTTTGCTCCTGATGGGTCGTGGTTAGCGCCTTGCATGGCAGCTCCCGCCATCAGTGTGTGAATGTGGAAATATTGTCAAAGCGCTTTGAGTGCCTTGAAGGTAGAAAAGCGCTATACAAGTATAACCCACTTACCATTTGGCACGCCCGTTGCCCCAAAATGTCTCTGTCAAACACAACAAAAGTGAACTTAACCCTTTTGAATAGTTTTTACCTCCGTTTCTTACGGTTTGTTGAGTTGGCACTGGATTGATATGTGGACATAACAAAGGAGGTATTTGATACCTCGAAGGGTTTACATCTTGTGTTTTAGTTGATTCCCAGAAAGACCCTGGCTATTTAGATACACCGAGAAGAAGTCTAAGCTCATTGTGTTTTTGAAGCTGCACCAATTTCCTCTGAAAGTGTTTTGTCCAGAGGATTAGTTTTGATTTGTACGTTTTCATAATTGTTTTTTCTACTTTTGGCCAAAGTAAAACAAAGAAAACAACCTGGAGTTGTCTTTATTTGTAAGTTATCATGCCATGATTTTACCATTATTATTAGATTTTCCTCCATGCAGCACATGAGCTAAAACAAGTTTGACACCCCTGCTCTAAACTTGTTCAAAACAGAATGGAGAACTTTCAATAAAGTGACAGAAAATCCTTTAAGAAGGCTATCAGGCACTTTAAGTGTATTTATATTGCACTTTACAGCTTTTTTTGTACGTAATTTAAAGCATTTTATTGACATACTAATTCCCACTGTGGATGGTGGCATTCATTAACTCAATTGCAGGGAATCATGCGTTTTAGAAAGGGTCATATAGTAAATATAGTCAACGATATAGTATTCCATATTTTTGGCCAGATCACGAGTTGTTTGTCCTGCATGCAATAAATAAGGGACTTCTTCTATAACCTCCATCAAAATCTTCAGCTTTACAGGAGCCTTGCTATCAATGTAGGTGGTGTGTGCTGTGGGAAATATATCCATGATGCCAAGTCTAAAGGTAAGACACCACTTTTTTTTCCTTGGGTGACACTTATTTAAAGTCCTACTGAAAATGAGATTTTTTTTATTTAAACGGGGATAGCAGGTCCATTCTATGTGTCATACTTGATCATTTTGCGATATTGCCATATTTTTGCTGAAAGGATTTAGTAGAGAACATCAACGATAAAGTTCGCAACTTTTGGTCGCTAATAAACAGGCCTTGCTTGTACCGGAAGTAGCAGACGATGTGCGCGTGACGTCACGGGTTGTGGAGCTCCTCACATCCTCACATTGTTTACAAACATGGCCACCAACAGCGAGAACGATTCCGACCGATTTCCCAATTAATTTGAGCCAGGATGAGAGATTCGTGGATGAGGGAAGTGAGAGTGAAGGACTAGAAAAAAAAAAACTAGACGGCAGAGCGATTCAGATGCTATTAGACAAATTTACCAGGATAATTCTGGAAAACCCCGTATCTGATTATTGTGTTATTAGTGTTTTAGTGAGATTATATGGTCGTACCTGTACAACCTGAAGGTCGAAGGGGTGTGGCCACGGGTGTGGTGACCGCCAGTGTCTCCGAGGGAAGCCACGTTTCTCAACGAGGCGAATGCAGCCGATGCTTCTTCCACGTTGGAAGCATCCGACGGTCGAGGGCGGTCGGTGGGAGGAGGCAAGAGAGTCCGCAGCTGCCTCTTTGACAGATGCAGGACGAACTACGCAAGCTCTCCGCTCATGTCTACGGTAAGAGCCGACTTATTACCACCATTTTCTCACCGAAACCTGCCGGTTGACATGTGGTAGCGAACCATGTTCGCTTGACCGCTCTGTAAAGCTTCACCGTCATTTTTCGGGGAACGTAAACAAGGAAACACCGGCTGTGTTTGTGTTGCTAAAGGCGGCCACAATACACCGCTTCCCACCTACATCTTTCTTCTTTGATGTCTGGATTATTAATTGGACAAATTGCAAAAGATTCAGCAACACAGATGTCCATAATGCTGTGGAATTATGCGATGAACAGAGACGACTTATAGCTGTGAACGGTGCTGGACCAAAATGTCCAATGCATGACGTCACGCGCACGCGTCATCATACCGCAACGTTTTAGCATGATACTTCGACGCGGAATTTAAAATTGCAATTTTGTAAAATAAACCGGCCGTATTGGCATGTGTTGCAATGTTAAGATTTTATCATTGATATGTAAACTATCAGACTGCGTGGTCGGTAGTAGTGGGTTTCATTAAGTCTTTAAGCTATGGAATGTATTTATTCAATTGGTTGTCATAATTATTTTGGAACACGGCATCTATTTCACTTTTGCAGTCACTATTTAAAGAAATGTGTTATTATTTGTGCAAACACTTAACATAAGTGTGGATCAAACGTATTGAAAAGAAGGGTTTGGTGGTAGGCCATGTAAGTCACAAATAATGCGTACACTAAAACACACCCAAATTTGATTGCACACGTTTAGTAGATCAGCTTTGTGTATGCTAAGTGTAATGCGTCTCTTAAGTGAGCAGAATAAGGTGTGCAGTTCATTTTGCGTCTGTCTTCAACAATATGCAAAATATATGCTAATCATCAAATAGGTGAAAATAATTGGAAGAGAAGATGCAGATATATAATTATTAGCACACACAATGTGATTTATCAACACTCATCACCGTTTAGCGAGCACTATTTTGCTTTTTATTTAGCACCTAGGAAAAAGACGTGCAAACTGACACAGTTCCACCTATGGCTGCAGTATCAGACGATGGACAGACAAAAATCTTCTGTCCTGTACGTGTGTGTTAAAATGTATAGGTCCTGGAGGACCTAAAGGGCTGAATAAAACAAATTCAATTGACACGTTTTGCTAGTTTTTTTTAATGGCGTTCATTTTTTTCACAAAGAAGATACATTATTATCATCCCATTTACTCTCTGTAAAGCACCAGTTCCATTGGCAGCAAAAGAGGCCCGGAGCATAATTCTACCACCACCATGCTTGACGGTAGAAATGGTGTTCCCGGGATTAAAGGCCTCACCTTTTCTCCTTCAAACATATTGCTGGGTATTGTGTATTTTTGTTTCATCTGACCAAAGAACTTTCCTCCAGAAGGACTTATCTTTGTCCATGTGATTAGATAGATTAGACTAGATTAGATAGTACTTTATTTATTCCGTCAGGAGAGATCCTTCAGGAAAATTAAAATTTTCAGCACAATCCCTTTCAAGATCAGACAAACATTACAGGGAGACAGAACAGGATCGCTGACGGGTCTGCCGGCTTCCAGCGCCCCTGTCGTGGTGGTTTGTGCAGCCCTTTGAGACACTAGTGATTTAGGGCTATATAAGTAAACATTGATTGATTGATTGATTGATTACAAAAAAGATGAGATACAGGTAAACAAGAGGGGGGAATGGGAGAAAAAAAAATAGAAGATTAAAATAAAATAAAATAAAAAATAAATGTCAGATGCCAATGGAACTGGTGCTTTACAGAGAGTAAATGGGACAATGAAAAAGGAGGATTACCACCAAATTCTTTGCGACAACCTAAAATCATGGGTATTGGGCGCAGTTGGGTGTTCGAACAGGACAATGACCCCAAACACACGTCAAAAGTGGTAAAGGAACGGTTAAGAATTAAGGATTTAGAATAGCCTTCCCAAAGCCCTGACTTAAATGTGTGGACAATGCTGAAGAAACAAGTCCATGTCAGGAAAACAACAAATTTAGCTGAACTGCACCAATTTTGTCAAGAGGAGTGGTCAAAAATTCAACCAGAAGCTCGTGGATGGCTACCAAAAGCGCCTTATTGCAGTGAAACTTGCCAAGGGACATGTAACCAAATATGAACATTGCTGTATGCTCTGAGCTGCTACCTTACTGTGGTAGAGGAGTTTGCGTGTCCCAATGATCCTAGGAGCTATGTTGTCTGGGGGCTTTCATTCCCCCCTGGAAGGGTCTCCCAAGACAAACAGGTCCTAGGTGAGTGATCAGACAAAGAGCAGCTCAAAGACTTCTATGGAATTACAATAAAATGAACTCAGATTTCCCTCACCCAGACGCGGGTCACCGGGGCCCCGCTCTGGAGCCAGGCCCAGAGTTGGGGCACGATGGCGAGCGCCTGGTGGCCGGGCCTGTCCCCATGGGTCCCGGCCGGGCACAGCCCGAAGAGGTAACGTAAGTCATCCCTCCAATGGGTTCACCACTCATAGGAGGGGCCATAGAGGTCGGGTGCAATGTGAGCTGGGCGGCAGCCGAAGGCAGGGCACTTGGCGGTCCGATCCTCGGCTACAGAAGCTAGCTCTTGGGACGTGGAACGTCACCTCACTTGGGGGGGAAGGAGCCTGAGCTAGTGCGCGAGGTAGAGATGTTCCGGCTGGATATAGTCGGACTCACCTCGACGCACAGCAATGGCTCTGGAACCAGTTTTCTCGAGAGGGACTGGACTCACTTCCACTCTGGCGTTGCCGGCAGTGAGAGGCGACGGGCTGGGGTGGCAATTCTCGTTTCCCCCCGGCTCAAAGCCTGCACGTTTGAGTTCAACCCAGTGGACGAGAGGGTAGCTTCCCTTCACCTTCGGGTGGGGGGACGGGTCCTGACTGTTGTTTGTGCTTACGCACCAAACAGCAGTTCAGAATACCCACCCTTTTTGGGTACACTCGAGGGAGTACTGGAAAGTGCTCCCCCCGGGTGATTCCCTTGTCGTACTGGGGGACTTCAACGCTCATGTTGGCAATGACAGTGAAACCTGGAGAGGCGTGATTGGGAAGAATGGTCGCCCGGATCTAAACCCGAGTGTTGTTTTGTTATTGGACTTTTGTGCTCGTAACGGATTGTCCATAACAAACACCATGTTCAAACATAAGGGTGTCCATATGTGCACTTGATACCAGGACACCCTACGCCGCAGTTCCATGATCAACTTTGTAGTTGTGTCATCGGATTTGCGGCCTCATGTTCTGGACACTCGGGTGAAGAGAGGGGCGGAGCTTTCTACCGATCACCACCTGGTGGTGAGTTGGCTGCGATGGTGGGGGAGGATGCCGGACAGACCTGGCAGGCCCAAGCGCATTGTGAGGGTCTGCTGGGAACTTCTGGCAGAGTCTCCTGTCAGAGAGAGTTTCAATTCACACCTCTGGGAGAACTTTGAACATGTCACGAGGGAGGTGCTGGACATTGAGTCCGAGTGGACCATGTTCCGAACCTCTATTGTCGAGGCGGCTGATTGGAGCTGTGGCCGCAAGGTTGTTGGTGCCTGTCGTGGCGGTAATCCCAGAACCCGTTGGTGGACACCAGCAGTGAGGGATGCCGTCAAGCTGAAGAAGGAGTCCTATCGGGTCCTTTTGGCTCATAGGACTCCGGAGGCAGTGGACGGGTACCGACGGGCCAAGCGGTGTGCAGCTTTAGCGGTCGCGGAGGCAAAAACTCGGACATGGGAAGAGTTCGGGGAAGCCATGGAGAAGGACTTCCGGACGGCTTCGAAGCGATTCTGGACCACCATACGCCGCCTCAGGAAGGGGAAGCAGTGCACTATCAACACCGTGTATGGTGCGGATGGTGTTCTGATGACTTCGACTGCGGATGTTGTGGATCGGTGGAGGGAATACTTCGAAGACCTCCTCAATCCCACCAACACGTCTTCCTTTGAGGAAGCGGTGCCTGGGGAATCTGTGGTGGACTCTCCTATTTCTGGGGCTGAGGTCGCTGAGGTAGTTAAAAAGCTCCTCGGCGGGAAGGCCCCGGGGGTGGATGAGACCCGCCCGGAGTTCCTTAAGGCTCTGGATGCTGTGGGGCTGTCTTGGTTGACAAGACTCTGCAGCATCGCTTGGACATCGGGGGCGGTACCTCTGGATTGGCAGACCGGGGTGGTGGTCCCTCTCTTTAAGAAGGGGGACCGGAGGGTGTGTTCCAACTATCGTGGGATCACACTCCTCAGCCTTCCCGGTAAGGTTTATTCGGGTGTACTGGAGAGGAGGCTTTGCCGGATAGTCGAACCTCGGATTCAGGAGGAACAGTGTGGTTTTCGTCCTGGTCGTGGAACTGTGGACCAGCTCTATACTCTCGGCAGGGTTCTTGAGGGTGCATGGGAGTTTGCCCAACCAGTCTACATGTGCTTTGTGGACTTGGAGAAGGCATTCGACCGTGTCCCTCGGGAAGTCCTGTGGGGAGTGCTCAGAGAGTATGGGGTACCGGACTGTCTTATTGTGGCAGTCCGCTCCCTGTATGATCATTGTCAGAGCTTGGTCCGCATTGCTGGCAGTAAGTCGGACACGTTTCCAGTGAGGGTTAGAGTCCGCAAAGGTTGTCCTTTGTCACCAATTCTGTTCATAACTTTTATGGACAGAATTTCTAGGCGCAGCCAAGGCATTGAGGGGATCCGGTTTGGTGGCCACGGGATTAGGTCTCTGCTTTTTGCAGATGATGTAGTCCTGATGGCTTCATCTGGCCGGGATCTTCAGCTCTCACTGGATCGGTTCGCAGCCGAGTGTGAAGCGACCGGAATGAGAATCAGCACCTCCAAGTCCGAGTCCATGGTTCTCGCCCGGAAAAGGGTGGAGTGCCATCTCCGGGTTGGGGAGGAGACCCTGCCCCAAGTGGAGGAGTTCAAGTACCTAGGAGTCTTGTTCAGGAGAGGGGGAAGAGTGGATCGTGAGATCGACAGGCGGATCGGTGCGGCATCTTCAGTAATGCGGACGTTGTATCGATCTGTTGTGGTGAAGAAGGAGCTGAGCCGGAAGGCAAAGCTCTCAATTTACCGGTCGATCTACGTTCCCATCCTCACCTATGGTCATGAGCTTTGGGTCATGACCGAAAGGATACGATCACGGGTACAAGCGGCCGAAATGAGTTTCCTCCGCCGGGTGGCGGGGCTCTCCCTTAGAGATAGGGTGAGAAGCTCTGCCATCCGGGAGGAGCTCAAAGTAAAGTTGCTGCTCCTCCACATCGAGAGGAGCCAGATGAGGTGGTTCGGGCATCTTGTCAGGATGCCACCCGAACGCCTCCCTAGGGAGGTGTTTAGGGCACGTCCAGCTGGCAGGAGGCCTCGGGATCCCCCAGGAAGAGCTAGACGAAGTGGCTGGAGAGAGGGAAGTCTGGGCTTCCCTGCTTAGGCTGCTGCCCCCGCGACTCGACCTCGGATAAGCGGAAGATGATGGATGGATGGATGGATGGATGGATGCTTTTGACCCATCAGATTTGCTCACATTTTCAGTAGAATTTAGTAGTAAATTCATAAAAGAACCAAACTTCATGAATGTTTTCTATGACCAACAAGTATGTACTCCGATCACTATATCACAAAAAATAAGAGTTGTAGAAATGATTGAAAACTCAAGACAGTCATGACATTATGACCACGGCTACGTACTACACGTTTGAAAACATAGCAGAACTCCACATGTAGATTGACAACATGGATTTTTGTTAAATAAATCGGTGGTGATGCCCTCATTTAAATAAGGCAGTCAGCACCCCCTTAGAATTGTACAACCAATGTTAGTACATCGCAGACAACATGCCCACATGCTATTTTACAGATGACACACGCTTTTAAGCGTGTTGTATTTACAACTTAGTAAATCAGGTCCTTAGTGTTATTGAAGCTTGCAGTGTTCAGACCACTAATGACGCACGTGCAGGCCACACAAACACTTGAATGAGAAACAATGATGTCCCCTGGCTACTGGTGATTAGCTTGCTGCAATGGGAGTTACAGTGCAGTCAGTATTCTCTGGAGGTTTGTTGCCAACCATTGCATCAGAGCTGTGTACTCTTTGAGACACCTCCAAGGATGATGCATGTGTATTTTTTTCGTCCTCACGTTAAGTATGCGTGTGCGCTATCTGTCTTAATAATTTTCATATTTTTAGCATGTTGCATTGTGTCACGTTCCCAGAATAGTCAATCATATGACTGGAGACGCATTCCTATAAATGAGCCATGAGATGAGCGGTACTTTCCTTTACTCTTTTGTTTTGTATTTCTTTCACAAATGTCAGTAGTATGATTGAACCGTAATGTATATGCATCGCAAGCTGTGGTGACGGCCCAAAATGCACATTTCTTGGCTACACCCAGGCCGTATATTAGTGCACTTTTGCGTTATATTAAAGTTAATGTACCAATGACACTAGGTGTGGCAAAAATTTTCTCTGCATTTTACCCATCACCCTTGATCACCCCCTCGGAGGTGAGGGAAGCAGTGGGCAGTAGCGGTGGGCGTGCCCGGGAATCATTTTGGTGATTTAACCTCTAATTCCAACCCTTGATGCTGAGTACCAAGCAGGGAGGTAATTGGTCCTATTTTTATAGTCTTTGGTATGATAACGGCCGGGGTTTGAACTAGGGCTGGGCAAGATGGCCTTTTTTTAATATCTCAATATTTTTAGGCCATATCGCGATACACGATATCCATCCATCTCCATCTTCTTCCGCTTATCCGAGGTCGGGTCGCGGGGGCAACAGCCTAAGCAGGGAAACCCAGACTTCCCTTTCCCCAGCCACTTCGTCTAGCTCTTCCCGGGGGATCCCGAGGCGTTCCCAGGCCAGCCGGGAGACATAGTCTTCCCAACGTGTCCTGGGTCTTCCCCGTGGCCTCCTACCGGTTGGACGTGCCCTAAACACCTCCCTAGGGAGGCGTTCGGGTGGCATCCTGACCAGATGCCCGAACCACCTCATCTGGCTCCTCTCGATGTGAAGGAGCAGCGGCTTTACTTTGAGCTCCTCCCGGATGGCAGAGCTTCTCACCCTATCTCTAAGGGAGAGCCCCGCCACACGGCGGAGGAAACTCATTTCGGCCCCTTGTACCCGTGACCTTTTCCTTGATACATAAATCAAAAAAATATGATGATTCTATGTGTCTACATTAAAACATTCTTGTTCATAATGCATTAACTTTCATGCAGAGAGGGAAATCACAACTAAGTCAATTGACTGAAACTGTATTTATTAAACAGTTATTAAGCAGTGGCACAAACATTCATGTCATTTCAAAACAGAAAGTGCAAGATTGTCAGAGACATTTTAAAACAAGCTATTAGTGCACCTTTGTGCACAATGTCACTAAGATGAAATATCAAAACACACTAAATTAAATAATAAATGATAAATGGGTTGTACTTGTATAGTGCTTTTCTACCTTCAAGGTACTCAAAGTGCTTTAACACTACTTCCACATTTACCCATTCACACACACATTCACACACTGATGGAGGGAGTTGCCATGCAAGGCGCTAACCAGCACCCATCAGGAGCAAGAGTGTCTTGCTCAGGACACAACAGACGTGACGAGGTTGGTACTAGGTGGGGATTGAACCAGGGACCCTCGGGTTGCGCACGGCCACTCTACCACTGCGCCACGCCTAAAGTGCACTTTTTATACAGAACGTCACTACAATAGTTTAAAACAAATAAAGTGCACTTTAGTGCATGATGTCACACAAGATATTTCAATAACTGTCAAATAAAAATGAGCTGCATAGTAGGAAATCGAATACTGTTCGTCCTTTGCAATGCCGTAGGTTCCTGCGGACAATATCTCCTTTTGTTGTTGACTATTATTTTCATACGGTGTTGATCTGGAAATGTTTGCCTCGACATTTTGATGGTGTGGTCGTGTGGCACCGAATGGAGATGTTGACATGCGGAGAATGCACTCTTCATTCTCGAGCGGGTGACTTTTCAAATAATGCTACAAATTAGCAGAAATGCTACTTTTTCTAGAAACGCTTTTGCCGCATACTTGACATTACGGTTGTCTGTTTGACATATTCCCACTTGAAGCTGAACCACCGCCAGATGATGGGACCCCTGCTGTTTTTCTTGGGAATGAATTCTTCCTTCATTTGTTACCAGATTCGCACCTTCTTTCTCTCGTATTACCAGTCGCACGGCTCCGCTAGGATCAGAGCCAACGTTTACCCATGCCGCTACCTCTCCGCTCCGCGAGGGCGTATACGTATGTGACGTATTTAAGAAGGTGCGCTTGCTGTCTGTGAGAAGGAGAGACAAGAAAGAGTGAAGAAGAGCCTGTAGTCACTGATTACTGCTCAGGGCAGACTTCATGAGAGCCAACAAACATAACAAAACATCACCTAATGTGCGGGCTTCAGAGTGGCAGAGGGGTTAGTGCGTCTGCCTCACAATCCCGGGCTCGGGATCGTTCTCTGTGGAGTTTGCATGTCCCTCCGGGTACTCCGGTTTCCTCCCACCTCCAAAGTCATGCACCTGGGGATAGGTTGATTGGCAACACTAAATTGGCCCTAGTGTGTGAATGTGAGTGTGAATGTTGTCTCTCTATCTGTGTTGTCCCTGTGATGAGGTGGCGACTTGTACAGGGTGTACCCCGCCTTCCGCCCGATTGTAACTGAGATAGTCACCAGCGCCCCCCGCGACCCCAAAGGGAATAAGCAGCAGGAAATGGATGGATGGATGGCTCTCACTGTGCAATGTCTGCGGTCATTAGGATGGTAATTGGTCTCCAATTCTCTATTATGTGTTTGTCAGATGTCTTTAGATTATTGCTTTATTTTAGTTAGTTAAAATGGTCAAATTGAGGTTCATTTATTTTTAAATTTGCATGACAGACATTAAGTTAGTAAGCACAGAAACATTGTTCTGTGCCGTTTTAGTTTAGAGGTGCGTGTGGCCTTTCCATCCGTCCATTTTCTACCGCCAGGTTGTAGGGGGAGCTGGAGCCACTCCCAGCTGTACTCGGGCGGAAGGTGGCGTACACCCTGTACAAGACGCCACCACATTCACACACTAGGGTCAACTTGTTTTCTTACAATTGTCAACCTCCTGATTTGTTGTTTAGAATAAACCTGCAAGTAATTCATGCTCATCTTGTAATTTGTATGTTTTATTTATTAGATCAGTCATTAATAGGACTCATCTTGTTTATCTATTAGGTCAACCATTGATGCACAAATGTGTGTTAAAGTGCACAGGAGCATTGGCGCTGCATACATGGTGACAGGAGGAGGAGGAGGAGGAGGAGGAGGGCGGGTTGACTCAGCCAGCTGTTGGAGGGCAGCGCTCTCCTTCTTCATCAGCTTGATGACATCAGCACACACACTTCTCCACTGGATCAGACGTCTCTATCTGTGCGTCATTGATGTGCAACTCTTCCCGCCAACTACAAGGTGCATCTCAAAGGTGAGCAGACAGGCAAAGTAGGTGAGCTTTATATGTACTTTTCCATTCAAATTAACTGTTGCTGTGCATGATGTTGCTGTGTCATTGAATGCATGAATATATATTTTTTATATTATATAAAAAATATATTTTTTTAAAAATAGCTTGGCAACTCAGTCGTAAACTGGCAAGCTATTCTCACATTTGTGAGCATTGTCAGCAGTTTGTTATTAACACTCGTTTTGTTTGAACTTTTTTTAGTTGTTCAAATTGCATCATGTTATAGATAGTGTTGTTGCTACGTCTTCTCTATCAGAAATATCGAGGCAATTCAATTATCTCCTGTTAAAATTAGACAAAATATTTCCTGCACATTTCTTGGCAATGGCCCCAACGTGAACTGCCTTGAACCCCCACTCCCACGTTTAATGAAGTCATCAACCAAACGTTTCTATGTTAAGATGGTGCTGTATGTTCATATGGGTGTTTATTCTATCTAAACTTAACTTTGCAGCAAAACAGATACTTTAAATTCACCTGTTACCACCTTGGCAGAGAACTTTTATATTTTTGACCATGACACTGACAGATATATTAATCGCTGGGGACTTCTTTCAGTAGACCTACACAACAATGAGATCCAATACAAGGCTTTTTATGACGATAAAGCACAGTTTGTGTTAATATTATGCATGTAATTTGCAGAGGTGTGTAATTTCACTATGTCACACTGCAAACTACGGCAACCGCAATAACAAACATATTGGTATTTTTCACGTAAATTATGTTGTTGTTTTTTATAAATATTTTTTATTGGATGTTTTTAGGTTTGTGATGTGATGTGTACGTAAATGTCATCATAAATGTTGGTCAACTGAATGTGAAAGCATTTATTGCAAAATGAGACACATTTACATGGCGAGGAATTTACTGGAACTCAGCAAAATTGAGAGGAATAAACAAAACAGTCTTCCAAGGGAAGTTATACGTACATTAAAAACAACAGCAAAGTCCTTACAATTTAAATGATATTCAAGTGCCATATGTGGAAAAGAATGAACAGGTAAAAACTTTACCAATAATTGATTGACGACTCCAAAAATTGGCATATAATGGAGAAAAAAAAAATATGATTGCATGCTCACGACAAAAACATATGAGGATTTGTTATCACAAAAACTAACTGTTGTTAAAACTCTTGAATTCTTTCTATTTGTTGTCCCTAGATCAGGCTTGTTCAACTAAATTGTTTTGGGGGCCACATTTTCAGAGTTAAGGACTGAGGCCGCACTTCTATTATTATTAGTAGCTATTGCTATTAAAATATGTGTGTCCAGCTTTACTGTGTTTTAGTTCGATTTTATTTTGACAATATGCTGTGGACCAACAAAGCTCAAGCTGCGGACCACAAATGGACACCACTGCTCTAGAAAATTAACCTTACATTGTTTGCCCTTTTGCAAGCCCTAATTACATGCGTCATTTATTGTTTTGTTTTTTTAAATACAGTAGTACCGCAACTTTCGAGGAAAATTGGTTAAATTAAAAAAATTGTATCTCCAATCAACAGCTCTTTTTCTTCTCAGTATTGTCCTTCACATTCTTTGTTCCAATGGTTGGAAAACCAATTCATGTATATCTATAGCTATAAGATATAGCTGGGGAATAAGACTGGAGGTTTTCAGCGGATCTTATGGAGTTCACTGTGGCATTCGCTAAAGTTACACCAACCAATGGCGGAATTGCTCGTAACTGTAATTTTTGTTTTCAACTTAACAGCATAACAATTAGTTGAGAGACCGTTCTTATCTCACAACACCCTGAAAGAGGAACCGCACTTTTTCTGGAATTTTGCTTATAGGTTCACATTCCTTATTAAAGACGTGAACAATGGATGGATTTAAAAAAAAAAATGCATTCTAAGTAAAAGGTTGCTTACAGCCAAGCCAATGGGAGCCTATAAAATCGCCCATAAAATCCAATAATTAACCATTCACGAACTGCCAACAATACTCCATTTACATTTCATGATTGGAATATTAACCAAGTATCAATGATATTGTTATTATAAGCGCTAACGCAGACAAACTATTTATAGTGGCACCTTGATCACTCCCGTGTGTGCCTATGTTTACATCATTGAGTGGTCTGCTGCTTTCTCGCTTCCTTGCTCCCTGTAAGTTTATTCTAGATCATAAATCATGCATTACACCTGGACATGAGATGTCTGAGTAGGTATTCCGACTAGTTGGGACACTTCGACAGCCATTATAAGATTCGAAACTGACGATGATGACACAAAAAGACGCGTGTTACCCTCGCTATCCCCCTTATTATAGGTCATTCTTCACCTTCATGGGAATATGTGAACATCCCAGAAGACTTTGTACAGTAGGTGACAATCAGTGATGACGAAAAAAAACAAAAAACTTTTTGATGTATTTTTTAAATTAATGTGCCAAAATTTATGTTATTATGAATGCGTCCATTAATACATTACATATATACTTACATCATGCAGAGAAAACCTCAATTGGGGTGTTTGGATGTTTTTTAAAGGGCTTTATACTAGAGATGTCCGATAATGGCTTTTTTGCCGATATCCAATATTCCGATATTGTCCAACTCTTAATTACCGATTCCGATATCAACCGATACCGATATATACAGTCGTAGAATTAACACATTATTATGCCTAATTTTGTTGCGATGCCCCACTGGATGCATTAAACAATGTAACAAGGTTTTCCCAATTAAATCAAATCAAAATATGGAAAAAAATGCCAACATGGCACTCATATATATTATTGAAGTCACAAAGTGCATTCTTTTTTTTAACATGCGTCAAAACAGCAGCTTGGAATTTGGGACATGCTCTCCCTGAGAGAGCATGAGTAGGTTGAGGTGGGCGTGGTTGAGGTGGTGGGTAGGGGTAGCAAGCGGTGTAAATTGTAGCGTCCCAGAATAGTTAGTGCTGTAAGGGGTTCTGGGTATTTGTTCTATTGTGTTTATGTTGTGTTATGGGGCGGATGTTCTCCCGAAATGTGTTTGTCATTCTTGTTTGGTGTGGGTTCACAGTGTGGCACATATTTGTAACAGTGTTAAAGTTGTTTATACGACCACCCTCATTGTGACCTGTATGGCTGTTGACCAAGTATGCCTTGTATTCACTTGTGTGTGTAAAAAAACATAGATATTATGTGATTGAGCCGGCACGCAAAGGCAGTGCCTTTGATGTTTTTTGGCGCTCAGTACTTATCCCTACATCCATGTACCACCGTACAGCGACGTTTTAAAAAGTCATAAATTTTACTTTTTGAAACCGATAATTTCCGATATCACATTTCAAAGCATTTATGGGCCGATAATATCAGCAGTCTGATATTATTGGACATCTCTACTTTATACCAAAGACTATAAAAATGGGACCCATTACCTTCCTGCTTGGCACTCAGCATCAAGGGCTGGAATTGGGGGTTAAATCACCAAAAATTATTCCCAGGCGCGGCCACCGCTGCTGCCCACTGCTCCCCTCACCTCCCAGGGGGTGAACAAATTTCAGCACACTTACTGTGTGTATGAGACAATCATTGGTACTTTAACTTAAACTAACTTTTTCATTGCGCAGCTCCCTTAGGTTGCATTGTCAGCAAACTTTTGATTGCATTTATTTAATATTTAAAATGCAAAAAAAAAACATTATTTGTCCTGTCTTTCGTAATGATTGTGAACTATAGGGAAACTTGCCCCAAAAAGTTAAGTTCCTCTTTAAGCTGGGGCACTCTCAAGTTGAGATACTAATGTATAAATAAAAGTTGGCCACTGAAAATTCTAAACCTCACCGTTAAATGATGAGAACACGTGATGGAGAGGGAACAGGAAATAGTTTGTTGGTTAGCATCTCTGCTCATTTCCCTGCTGGGCATTATGTTTTCAGCTACAGACTAGCTACATGCTAGTAACACCTGCTTGATAAATTTTCATTTGTGTGCATCAGCAATAATTAATACATTGAATTGCTCATATTGTCCTGAGCAACCAGACTTTTTTTTTTTTTAGATCGCAGTATGTTTCGATTTCCTGTTCAATGATTACCATACTTGCCAACCTTGAGACCTCTGATTTCGGGAGGTGGGGGGTGGGGTGTGTGGTCGGGGGCGTGGTTGGGGCGGGGGGCGTGGTTAAGAGGGGAGGAGTATAATTCACCAACTCAAGTATTTCATATATATATAAATAAATATATACATATGTATGAAATACTTGACTTTCAGTGAATTCTAGCTATATATATATGTATTTTATTATATATATAAATAAAAGAAATAGTTGAATTTCCGACGGCACCTATCAAATACACAGTAATAAAAACACAGTTGTTCTACTAACTGTACTGTGCTTGCTGGTTACTAAAAAAAAAACTTACCTTTCACTATTTGAGTAACATTTGTTCTGCCATTTGCGTATTGGCAAGCGATATCCGAATCCGGGAACATATCCTTCACGGATTTGTTGTAGACATCCGCAAATGAGAAAGGGATGTTGCTTCCAGATATCAGCATAGCCATCTTTGTCTCTGCATAAGTTAGACCATTGGGTCTCCATTTTGCGAGGTGGCTCATAATACTGGGTTGTGAACGATGCTGCGCTGCGGAAGCTTTGTGCTTCGCTGACCGTTCATGAAAATCCGGGAGGGTTGGCAAGTATGTATTCTATTCTATGTACAGTGGATGGCAGTATTTTCCTGTTTAAGAGGGTCACAACATTGCTGAGTCAGGTTCTCATGGAGCTGGAGGGGGCGCGGCCTCCAGCCCTGCCTGAATTTCGGGAGATTTTCGGGAGAAATTTGTCCCGGGAGGTTTTCGGGAGAGGCGCTGAATTTCGGGAGTTTCCCGGAAAATCCGGGAGGGCTGGGAAGTATGATGATTATCATCAGAATTTATTTTCACCATCAGCACTAAAACCACAAAAAATTATGTTGTTTCTGGTCCACATAAAACTCCAGAACATCAGTAATTCTCCTCTGTGTCCACGCCTCATAGACAGACAAACTTTTTGCCCATGGTCTGTGCGGAGGTGTTGTTTCCTTTCAGCACACTGGATGATCTAAACACTTTATAAGGTAATACTTGGGGCATTTCCTCCTTAAATGCCCAAGATGCCTGCGCACCAAACACACTTCAGAGGTCATGAGAACGTTTGCGCCGCATCCGCCAAGGCATCATCGGGAGGGACAGGGGTCCTATAAATAGAAAGATCTGATACATGTGTAATATTGAGGGGGAAAACCAACTGAAACTCTCTATGGACTGGGCCAGACAGATAGGCCAGAGGTCGATAGCAGAGTGGTACTTAGCAGAACGCAGAACTCCACCAAAGTCCAACAATATGGATTTGGAATAGCGCCAACACTGTCATTAAAACACATTTAAATATTGACCAAAGTGATATATTCCAATGTGTTCATCACTATTTAATACGCCTGCCAACATTCGTAACTGTTACCAAAGAGTCAATATTACCTCACCTTTGCAAATCAATGTAACTTTGATTAGGAATTGCCAGTAAACTAAATGTGTTGATCTATTATGAAGAGCTTCCTCAATTTATCCAATAATTATTGATTATCTAAATGTTCTGAACTCCTGTTTTCATACTAGATTGGTATTGAGCAGAATAACGCTGCCCATGAGTTGTGACAAAGTCGTGCACTCAATTTGTGCTATATTATTATCTTATTAAACATTTAATACATAGCAGTGATTTAATTACACAATAGTCTCCTTATGCATAAGCTGATCTATAAACGTAATGTCTTATTTTAATGGCACATGCAACAGTTATGCTTATGAATTCTGCCTATCAACAAGTTACCAGAAAAAATAATGCAATCAATTTCATTGGTTTAAATTGCTACTGGGCTAGTATTTCTTTTTTAGGTAGTGAATTGTTATAATAAATTAAGTGTTGTTGTTATTGTGTGCAGTGATTTAAAAAAAAGCACATCAGATAAGTATAAAAGAAAATACTGCACTGCAATTTTTCTGGAATGTAGCATTTTAGTGCACGTCTGTACAGTGTCAGCCTGAGACTCTGTAGCTCCCCACCCCCAAAAACAACTGTTATGGTAGCATGGACTGATGGCCATCATCATGCACACCATCATCCATCCATGTCATTATGCCCAGGTCATCTAGGTTCTCAACTTAGGCCACGCATGAGAGATGAGTGGGTGGCTTTTTACGCTCACAACTTCCCTCTCAAAAACTGTTTTCCTTCCATCCCTAAAGCTTGTAGCTAATGGCCAAACAATCTGCCATCCGGTATATTTTTAACCCCGTCTCTTGGGGACAAGCGGTACAGTCAGCCACTGTTGCCGGCCCGGCCCGGTAACCCAGACGGCGTGGGTGTCAGACCGTGTGCGGAGTGACTGCAGGCAGTTAGAGGCCACGCTAACTTTAGACCACATCGTTTCATTGGGGTAAAAATACACCATGTTATTACCATGGGGGCTTTACGAGACACTTTCGGTAAATATACAATATTTTCCAATCAGTAATATACAAAGTCAAGTCAATGTGTATTAATGTGTACTGTCAGCCTTACATGCTCTAGTTAACTAGAAATGCATGGGAGCGTTAGTATTCCAATGGTTTAATTTAGTTCAATAAATGACAATAAAAGAAAGAGATGTCATTTTTTGCCCTGCAAAATATAAGATATGAAGTAGATTGTCTTTGTTTTGTTTTTGTTTTGCAGCACCGACATATGTTAAGGGCAAGCTACTTGGGAAATGTTGCAAGCTAAGCTACAAGTTACTTTCGATTAAATGTAGCAAAGCTACAGGGAAAGCCATCCCCAGAAAATTGTAACAAGCGACACAGCAAAGGTAGCTTGCTACATCAAAGCTACTTATATATACAGTTGGGCAAAAAAGTATTTAGTCAGCCACCGATTGTGCAAGTATTCTTCTTCCTCCAAACACGACGAGTTGAGTTTATACCAAAATGGATACATGGATGATACAGCAGAGGATTGGGAGAATGTCATGTGGTCAGATGAAACCAAAATAGAACTTTTTGATATAAACTCAACTCATCGTGTTTGGAGGAAGAAGAATACTGAGTTGCATCCCAAGTACACCATACCTACTGTGAAGCACGGGGGTGGAAACATCATGGTTTGGGGCTGTTTTTCTGCTAAGGGGACAGGACGATTGATCCGTGTTAAGGAAAGAATGAATGGGGCCATGTATCGTGTGATTTTGAGCCAAAACCTCCTTCCATCAGTGAGAGCTTTGAATTGTTAAACCAAATACTTATTTTCCACCATAATTTACAAATAAATTCTTTAAAATTCCTACAATGTGAATTATTGGATTTTTTTTTTACATACTGTCTCTCACAGTTGAAGTGTACCTATGATGAAAATTACAGACCTCTGCCATCATTGTAAGTGGGAGAACTTGCACAATCGGTGGCTGACTAAATACTTTTTTGCCCCACTGTACATATATACAAATACATACAATATATGACCCCCAGTATGATATGCATTAAGCTACAGACCCCCATTTAACCAATATGGGTCCATTACTATTAACTATCTGTCATTTAGCTGGGGACACCCTACAACAGGGGTAGGGAACCTATGGCTCTAGAGCCAGATGCGGCTCTTTTGATGACTGCATCTGGCTCTCAGATAAAACTTAGCTGACATTGCTTAACACGATAAGTAATGAATCCGCTGGTAATCACAATGTTAAAAATAACGTTCAAAACATGAACCATTTTCATTCATTTTAATCCATCCATCTGTTTTCTACCGCACCGGTTCAAGAAATAACAATTTTATTAAAAATAATTAAATACTTTTTACACTCCAAAAATGTTGGTCTTACTTAAAAAATGCACGCATTTAGTTGTATTCAGTGTTAAAAAATATGATATGGCTATCACGGAAATACATTTGAAAATATTTGGCTTTCATGGCTCTTTCAACCAAAAAGGTCCCCGACCCCTGCCCTACAACTACCTCTAGGGGTCCTTGCACCCCACTGTATGTATTTATTTTAGTTTGCCTTTCATTTGGCCCATCCCTATAATGTTGTTTTCTTTTTCTCTACCTTCTCACTCATCCATGTCATTGTATTTTCTCCGTATTTTTTTTGGCCTGGATTCGCAGACCATTTCCTCTCTTTGTAACTTGTAGCTTTGATGGAAGTTACCTCGCTGCATGGGTTTTAAAATAGCTAAGCTTCAGGAATCGCTGCTTGTTCAAAAAGTTGTGAAGGTGGGAAATGTATTTGAGCTACATAACTTTGCGACATGTAGCTCATTACTGCCCATCACTGCATATTGCTATATTATCATTATCGTGAACCAAAGATCATAAGGAACCCTGAGATTCCCAGGCCTAATATTGATATGTAAAGAACCCATCCATCCATTTTCTACCGCTTGTCCCTTTCAGGATTGCGGGGGGGTGGTGCTGGAGCCTATCTCAGCTGCATTCGGGCGGAAGGCAGTGTACACCCTGGACAAGTCGCAAAATCATCACAGTGCCAACACAGATAGACAGACAACATTCACACTCACATTCAGACACTAGAGCCAATTTAGTGTTGCCAATCAACCTATAGCCAGGTGCATGTCTTTGGAGATGTGAGGAAGCTGGATTTTAATGAAAAAATAAAAACTTTTCCTAGCCCTCCCATGAATCGGTCAAGAGCCCCTGGAGAGCAAAAATCCTGGAGCTGTCCCTGTGACTGACTGAAAGACAGATGTACATACAGCCTGTTGAAAGACCAGACAGGACCGTTTTTGGAAAAACTTTTTTTTTTTTTAAAAGAGACAATTTTACTTTCAATTAAATAACAACTGGTAAATTAGAAACAAATAAGTTGCTGGTATGTCATAATACTAATAATATGTCATAATGTCCTAGTGCCAATTGTACATTTAAACATAAGGGTGTCCATATGTGCACTTGGCACCAGGACACCCTAGGCCGCAGTTCCATGATCGACTTTGTAGTTGTGTCATCGGATTTGCGGCCTCATGTTTTGGACACTCGGGTAAAGAGAGGGGCGGAGCTTTCTACCGATCACCACCTGGTGGTGAGTTGGCTGCGATGGTGGAGGAGGAGGTGTTTAGGGCACGTCCAACCGGTAGGAGGCCACGGGGAAGACCCAGGACACGTTGGGAAGACTATGTCTCCCGGCTGGCCTGGGAACGCCTCGGGATCCCCCGGGAAGAGCTAGACGAAGTGGCTGGGGAGAGGGAAGTCTGGATTTCCCTGCTTAGGCTGTTGCCCCCGCGACCCGACCTCAGATAAGCGGAAGAAGATGGATGGATGGGTGGATGTCATAATACTTGGCTGCTTCATTGATCATCATTATCCAAAAATGTGCATCATAATTCTCTCTCTGTTGCTTGACAATTCGCTGAAAACCACACTTTTTTGGTTGGTTATAATCGTTTGTCGAATTGCATGTATAAATCTATTGACACCAAATCTATGACAACCTGAATTTTTTCCTTCTGTATTAATTGATTAATGGATTCTATTTATGTAGCAGGTTTTTTTCAAGTGACTCAAAGTGCACAACACTGAGAACTAGGGCTGGGCAATATATCGAATTGACTCGATATATCGCGGGTTTGTCTCTGTGCGATATAGAAAATTACTATATTGTGATATTCGAGTATACGTTCTCACGCAGTTGCTTTTAGCTGCGGGCATTACACTTCATACCCTTCTCACTCTTTCTTGTGTCTCCTCACAGAGATAAAACAAGCACACCTTCTTACATACGTCACATATTGTCACGCGTGCAAGGTCACACGCCCTCGTGGAACAGAGAGGTAGCAGCATGGGTAACATTAGCTGTGATGCTAGCGGTGCGGTGTGTATGGGAGAGAAGGTATGAATCTGGTAACAAAAAAGACCAGAGAGATCATCGTCGACTTCAGGAGGAACAGCACCGACCCTGCCCCCTTCTACATCAACGGCGAGCGTGTGGAGAGGGTCCAATCCTTCAGGTACCTTGGAGTCCACATCTCTAACAACTTTTCCGGGACAGTCAATGCCACATCAATCATCAAGAAAGCTCAGCAGAGGCTACACTTCCTGAGAGTCCTCGGGAATTACAACCTAAAGCCTGACCTGCTGCTGACCTTCAACCGCTCGTCCATCGAGAGCGTGCTGACCTACTGTATTACAGTATGGTACGGCAGCTGCACTGCAGCAGACAGGGAGAGGCTGCATAGAGTGGTCAAGGCGGCTCAGAAGATCATCGGCCGCCCTCTCCCCTCTCTGATGGACATCTACACCTCCCGCTGCCTCAACAGAGCCAGTGCCATCATCAAGGATAGCACCCACCCTGGCTCTGACCTGTTCCACCTGCTGCCCCCTGGGAAGCTCTACAGGTGCATTAAAACCAAGACAAACAGGCTAAAGAACAGCTTCTTCCCCAGGGCCATAATCACCCTGAACGGACTGCCCCATTGACCCTCAACTGCCTTCTCTTCGGTGCAATAACCCATTCCACCAACCTTCCTGTTTTTTTTCATGTAGATATTCATGTATATATAATTTCAACCACTCTATAAAGTGTACATTTGTACAGAGTGTATAGGTGGTTCATTTGCACAGTGTACATTGTACAGAGAGTATAGAGTGTACACTGTTCTCTTCCACACCTTTCTTTGCACTTCTATATTTTTTGTATTTTTATATGTTTACATGTTGTTTTCTTGCATGCACACATCACACTGTATGGAATGGCCTCAATCTCGTTACCCTGCGTAATGACAATAAAGCTGATTCTGATTCTGATTCTGATTCTGAAATGAAGTAAGAATTAGTTCCCAAGAAAAACAGCACAGGGTACATCGTTTGGCGATGGTTCGGCTTCAAGTGGCAAGATGACGTACAAGTATGAGGCAAAAGCGTTGCTACAAAAAGTAGTGTAACTGACCTACATTTGTAGCATGACTTGAAAAGTCACCCGCTATAGAATGAAGAGTGCTTGAAACTCCGCATGTCAACATCTCTGTTCGTTGCCACAAATGCCCAAGCAACCATTTCCACATCAACACCGTATGAAAAAAATAGTCAACAACAGAAGGAGATAACGTCCGCAAAAACCTACCACATAGTGAAGGACTGTTTGATTTCCTATTATGCAGCTCATTTTTATTTGACACTTATTGAAATATCTTGTGTGACATCATGCACAAAAGGGCACTTTATTTGTTTGAAACTATTGTAGTGGGGTTCTGTACAAAAAGTGCACTTTAATTTAGTGTTGTTTCAAAATGTCATCCTAGTGACATCATGCACAAGAGTGCACTAATAGCTTGTTTCAAAATGTCTCTGACAATCTTGCACTTTCTATTTTGAAATTACATGATTTTTTTGTGCCACTGCTTAATAGCTGTTTAATAAATACAGTGTTGGTAGATTGGCTTAAAATTAGCATATATTAATGCAGTAAGAAGAAGAATGTTTTAATGTAGACACATAGAATCATCATACTGCTGTGATTATATGCATCAAGTGTTAATTCAAGGCTAAGGCAAAATATCGAGATATATATCGTGGCCTAAAAATATCGAAATGTTTATAAAAGGCCATATCGCCCAGCCCTACTGAGAACCCGTAACTAATTTACTCCACATTGACACACTGATGGTGGTAAGCTGCAGCGCCGTAAACAGAGAGTTTGGTCAACTAAAAAACAGGCACGATGTTGGGTAGCCACTGTACCAAGGATGTGTGCGGCTGTGCCCAGAAGCATGCAGTGTTTTAATAAGATATAGAAATTGCGGTCTTTCTGATGTTGGTTTTCTTGACGAAATAAACCAAAATAATAAGTCTAAATATAGTTCTAAACATAGTCCATCTCATAAACTTAAGAATAAAACATGCTTTTATTACGTCAAGGTATAATTTTGGGCGTACATCCATGCCAAAATGTATTTGAAAATGGTTTATTTTTCTGCCTCGAACAGGGGTCTGCAACTCTCAGCTCTGGAGAACGGCTCTTCTACCTCCTTGTTGTGGCTCTCCCAGATTAGTGTTTATCCCTGGAGTGACAAAAGTTAGCATTTTTAAAAAGAGTTCTATAATTTCCGACTGTCTGTGAGGCCGTAAATGCGTACAGGCTGAGTTCTGAGACGCGAGGAGGGCAAGTACGTTCAGTTTAGCCTCCGTGTTCACTTCAGCTTTTCAAGTGTGCTTACCCTTGGTTAAGCTAACCATGAATACTTTCCAAAAGAGAAAAGGAAAAAGAGTTTAATTTCGCATGGACCGATTTGCTTTACCTGTCAAATAAAAAAGCTGAAAACTCTTAAAAGCTTATAAGCTGTGGTACGTTTTGCCGCTCTAAACAATTTTTCTTCAATGAAAGAGGCGGAAAAACATCTCTTTTGATATTGAAAGATTCAGACCCCTTGCCTAGAACATAGGTCAATAATGTCTAGAATCAAGAAAATGTTCGAAGATCATACATCATAAATTTGTATAATCGGATGAATTAAGGTAAAAGTTTAACAAACATTTTCTGTCTTGTTTCGGAGGAACAAAATATTACAAACAAGATACTCTATAATTTTACATCCTCACATACAGGTCAGAAGATGCTGTAATGCAGTCATCAATTTTGAATATATATAGCATTTGTATTATCATAAACATTATTATTAGTAGTAGTAGTTGTAGTCGTATTTGTTGTGTCATTGGGATCTGAATGTGAAAATGTGCAGTACTGAAATGTTTAGATCATTATATTTCAGTATTTTCTAAAGCCATTTAGAACAACGGGCATCACCCTGTGGCACATTGGTTGGTGCTTGTGCCTCACAGCGAGAAGGTCACGTGTTTGATTTCCGGGCTCAGAGTCTTTCTGTGTAGAGTTTGCATTTTCTCCCTGCGACTGCATGGTTCTCTCCAAGTACAGCGGCTTCCCCCCACCTCCAGAGACATGCACCTGGGGATAGGTTGATTGGCAACACTAAATGGTCCCTAGTGTGTGAATGTGAGTGTGAATGTTGTCTGTCTTTCTGTGTTGGCCTTGTGATGAGGTGGTGACTTGTCCAGGGTGTACCTCGCCTCCCACACGAGCACAGCAGTACAAAATTGGTGCATGGCTTTTGAACAGCCTCCACAAATACAAAATGTTGCGATGTTTTATTTTTTTTGTGACATCTTCAAAAAAGTATTGCTTCACAATACCAGGCAAACAATTGATGCTTGTAATCTCGTACCTTTTTAATCTTACTTGATTATATCCAATCGGTATATTTTCACTATTTCAGCTTTTTCAAAGCTGCGCATATAGCCATGCTTTTGCTGCCAAGTTCACCAGTCCTTGAGTATCTTTCTGTCTTTTTTTGTTAAGAAATGCAGTCATGCTGTGAAAAATGTTTCCAGGAGAATGTGTTTAAGTCCATAGCATGAGGGAAGGTGACTTTGTGAGATCTTCTGCTTGCTTGACGAGTCTTGACGTAAGACTTTTATTGCTTCCCAACTTATGCATTGCACGCATCGCGCTAGCTCAAAGTTGGTACTCAACATGACGACATGAACTCCTCTCTGAACTGCCACCTTATCGTGGTAGAGGAGTTTGCGTGTCCCAATGATCCTAGGAGCTATGTTGTCCGGGGGCTTTATGCCCCCTGGTAGAGTCTCCCAAGGCAAACAGGTTCTAGGTGAGGGATCAGACAAAGAGCAGCTCGAAGACCTCTATGAAGAAGACAAAACATGGACCCAGATTTCCCTCGCCCGGACGCGGGTCACCGGGGCCCCCTTCTGGAGCCAGGCCCGGAGGTGGGGCACGATGGCGAGCGCCTGGTGGCCGGGCCTGTTCCCATGGGGTCTGGCCAGGCACAGCCCGAAGAGGCAACGTAGGTCACCCCTCCAATGGGCTCACCACCCATAGCAGGGGCCATAGAGGTCGGGTGCAATGTGAGCTGTGCGGCAGCCGAAGACAGGGCACTTGGCGGTCCGATCCTCGGCTACAGAAGCTAGCTCTTGGGACGTGGAACGTCACCTCACTGGGGGGGAAAGAGCCTGAGCTAGTGCGCGAAGTGGAGAAGTTCCCGCTGGATATAGTCGGACTCACTTCGACGCACAGCAAGGGCTCTGGAACCACTTTTCTCGAGAGGGACTGGACCCTCTTCCACTCTGGCGTTGCCGACAGTGAGAGGCGACGGGCTGGGGTGGCAATTCTGGTTGCCCCCCGGCTTAAAGCCTGCACGTTGGAGTTCAACCCAGTGGACGAAAGGGTAGCCTCCCTCCGCCTTCAGGTGGGGGGACGGGTCCTGACTGTTGTTTGTGCTTACGCACCAAACAGCGGTTCAGAGTACCCACCCTTTTTGGGTACACTCGAGGGAGTACTGGAAAGTGCTCCCCCGGGTTATTCCCTTGTCCTACTGGGGGACTTCAACGCTCATGTTGGCAACGACAGTGAAACCTGGAGAGGCGTGATTGGGAAGAATGGCCGCCCGGATCTGAACCCGAGTGGTGTTTTGTTATTGGACTTTTGTGCTTGTCACAGTTTTTCCATTACAAACACCATGTTCAAACATAAGGGTGTCCATATGTGCACTTGGCACCAGGACACCCTAGGCCGCAGTTCCATGATCGACTTTGTAGTTGTGTCATCGGATTTGCGGCCTTATGTTTTGGACACTCGGGTGAAGAGAGGGGCGGAGCTTTCTACCGATCATCACCTGGTGGTGAGTTGGCTGCGATGGTGGGGGAGGATGCCGGACAGACCTGGCAAGCCCAAACGCATTATGAGGGTCTGCTGGGAACGTCTGGCAGAGTCTCCTGTCAGAGAAAGTTTCAATTCCTACCTCCGGAAGAACTTTGAACATGTCACCAGGGAGGTGCTGGACATTGAGTCCGAGTGGAGCATGTTCCGCACCTCTATTGTCGAGGCGGCTGATCGGAGCTGTGGCCGCAAGGTAGTTGGTGCCTGTCGAGGCGGCAATCCTAAAACCCCTTGGAGGACACCAGCAGTGAGGGATGCCGACAAGCTGAAGAAGGAGTCCTATCGGGGCCTTTTGGCTCATAGGACTCCGGAGGCAGTGGACAGGTACCGACAGGCCAAGCGGTGTGCGGCTTCAGCGGTCGCTGAGGCAAAAACTCGGACATGGGAGGAGTTCGGGGAAGCCATGGAAAACGACTTCCGGACGGCTTCGAAGCGATTCTGGACCACCGTCCGTCGCCTCAGGAAGGGGAAGCAGTGCACTATCAACACCGTGTATGGTGCGGATGGTGTTCTGCTGACCTCAACTGCGGATGTTGTGGATAGGTGGGAGGAATACTTCGAAGACCTCCTCAATCCCACCAACACGTCTTCCTATGAGGAAGCAGTGCCTGGGGAATCTGTGGTGGACTCTCCTATTTCTGGGGCTGAGGTCGCTGAGGTAGTTAAAAAGCTCCTCAGTGGCAAGGCCCCGGGGGTGGACGAGATCCGCCCGGATTTCCTTAAGGCTCTGGATGCTGTGGGGCTGTCTTGGTTGACCAGACTCTGCAGCATCGCGTGGACATCGGGGGCGGTACCTCTGGATTGGCAGACCGGGGTGGTGGTTCCTCTCTTTAAGAAGGGGGACCGGAGGGTGTGTTCCAACTATCGTGGGATCACACTCCTCAGCCTTCCCGGTAAGGTTTATTCAGGTGTACTGGAGAGGAGGCTACGCCGGATAGTCGAACCTCGGATTCAGGAGGAACAGTGTGGTTTTCGTCCTGGTCGTGGAACTGTGGACCAGCTCTATACTCTCGGCAGGGTTCTTGAGGGTGCATGGGAGTTTACCCAACCAGTCTACATGTGCTTTGTGGACTTGGAGAAGGCATTCGACCGTGTCCCTCGGGAGGTCCTGTGGGGAGTGCTCAGAGAGTATGGGGTATCGGACTGCCTTATTGTGGCGGTACGCTCCCTGTACGATCAGTGCCAGAGCTTGGTCCGCATTGCCGGCAGTAAGTCGAACACATTTCCAGTGAGAGTAGAACTCCGCCAAGGCTGTCCTTTGTCACCCATTCTGTTCATAACTTTTATGGACAGAATTTCTAGGCGCAGTCAAGGCGTTGAGGGGTTCCGGTTTGGTGACCGCAGGATTAGGTCTCTGCTTTTTGCAGATGATGTGGTCCTGAAGGCTTCATCTGACCGGGATCTTCAGCTCTTACTGGATCGGTTTGCAGCCGAGTGTGAAGCGACCGGAATGAGAATCAGCACCTCCAAGTCCGAGTCCATGGTTCTCGCCCGGAAAAGGGTGGAATGCCTTCTCCGGGTTGGGGGGGGAGACACTGCCCCAAGTGGAGGAGTTCAAGTACCTAGGAGTCTTGTTCACGAGTGAGGGAAGAGTGGATCGTGAGATCGACAGGCGGATCGGTGCGGCATCTTCAGTAATGCGGACGTTGTACCGATCCGTTGTGGTGAAGAAGGAGCTGAGCCGGAAGGCAAAGCTCTCAATTTACCGGTCGATCTACGTTCCCATCCTCACCTATGGTCATGAGCTTTGGGTTTTGACCGAAAGGATAAGATCACGGGTACAAGCGGCCGAAATGAGTTTCCTCCGCCCTGTGGCGGGGCTCTCCCTTAGAGATAGGGTGAGAAGCTCTGCCATCCGGGAGGCACTCAAAGTAAAGCCGCTGCTCCTTCACATCGAGAGGAGCCAGATGAGGTGGTTCGGGCATCTGGTCAGGATGCCCCCCGAACGCCTCCCTAGGGATGTGTTTAGGGTACGTCCAACTGGTACGAGGCCACGGGGAAGACCCAGGACACGTTGGGAAGACTATGTCTCCCGGCTGGCCTGGGAACGCCTCGGGATCCCCAGGAAGAGCTAGACGAAGTGGCTGGAGAAAGGGAAGTCTGGGTTTCCCTGCTTAGGTTGTTCCCCCCGCGACCCGACCTCGGATAAGCGGAAGAAGATGGATGGAGATGGATGGATGACGACATGAAGTCACGTGAGGGCTTTTGACCAATCATTTAGGAGATGATCTGGAACTGAGTTGACTGGGGTCTCTATAGACCGCACTGCTTTGGAGTTGACGGACATGAAAGCCAACCCCCAGCCACGTGGCCCCTATTGACGTCTTACATTTGGGTCTATATGGAATCCTCAAATGTGCAATACCTGTAACAGGACATCATTTTTATTACACATGTTGTAGGGTTGAACGGTATACCAGTACGGCAATACTAATGAATCATATTCGGTACTATACAATCTCTGAAAAGTACCGGTTCTTCAGAGAGTACGTTTCTTATAAGTGTCATCCCTGCAGGACAAGGAATAGGTAAACATTTTTCACTACACACCGTAGTTCACCGGCGTCAAAATGTAAACAAATGGCATTGGTGGAGCTACACCTAACATCCACTGTAATGATACCAAGTACAGTAGCATATCTAGTCGATACTACTATGATTACGTCAACATTTTTTGGCATCACAACATCTTCTTTCGTCTTTTTAAAATTTATATTATGTTTATAAACTCGGGAAATATGTCCCTGGACACATGAGGACTTTGAATATGACCAATGTATGATCCTGTAACTACTTGGTATCAGATTGATACCTATATGTGTGGTATCATTCAAAACTAATGTAAAGTATCAAACAACAAAAGAATAAGTGATTTTTACATTTTAACAGATGTGTAGATAGAACATGTTAAAAGAGAATGTAAGCAGATATTAACAGTAAATGAACAAGTAGATTAATAATTCATTTTCTACCACTTGTCCTGAATAATTTTGACAAAATAACAGAATGGAAAATGACACAATATGTTACTGCATATGTCAGCCGCTAAGTTAGGAGCCTCTGTTTGCTTACTTACTAATAAAAGACAAGTTTTCTTGTATGTTCACTATTTTATTTAAGGACAAACTTGCAATAAGAAAAACATATGTTTAATGTACCCTAAGATTTTCTGTACCAAACAGTATCAAAATTATTTTGGTACCGGTACCAAAATATTGGTATCGGGACAACACCAATATGTTGTTGTGCAAACTGCTCTTCTGACAAAAGTATTTATATTTTTTATTCCAGGTGTCAGACTACAGTCAAAATGGGAAGAAAGAAAATACAGATTTCCCGCATTCTGGACCAGAGAAACCGACAGGTGAGACGACTACAAATGATTTAAATTAAACCAGAGATATGTTTTTTTCCTATTTAATGTACGGTATGTGCAGATCTCCATTTACAAATGAGTTGTGTTCTGGAACATTTTTAGCTGTATGGAGCTCATAGCTTCGTCACTTCTCGCCCCGATTACTGCAATTTTCTTCTCTCTGGTGTCTCTGACTAATCCCGCCATGAACTCCAGTTAGTCCAGAACTCAGCTGCCCGCATCATCACCAGGACCCCATCCATCCACCACATCACCCTTGACCTACAACAGCTCCACTGGCTCCCAATAAAATTTCTAATTGACTTAAAGGCCTACTTAAACCCACTACTACCGACCACGCAGTCTGAGAGTTTATATATCAATGAGAAAACCATAACTTTACAACACATGCCAATACGGCCGGTTTAGTTTACTAAATTCCAATTTTAAATTTCGCCCGGAAGTATCATGCTAAACTGTCGCGGTATGATGACGCGTCCGCGTGACGTCACGCATTGTAGAGGACATTTTGTTCCAGCACCGTTCACAGCTATAAGTCGTCTCTTTTCATCGCATAATTCCAAAGTAATATGGACATCTGTGATGCTGAATCTTTTGCAATTTGTTCAATGAATAATGGAGACGTCAAAGAAGAAAGCTGTACGTGGGAAGGGGTGTATTGCGGCCAACTTCAGCAACACAAACACAGCCGGTCTTTCATTGTTTACATTCCCGTAAGATGACGGTGAAGCTTTACTATGTAACAGAACGGTCAAACGAACTTTGTTGGATTGGACCACACACAAGAAGTACAGTATATTATGCAGCAATCATTTCGAAAGATCGTGTTTCAAAGAGGGTCCCTTGCGAGGGCAGAGATGGGCATCACCCCCACCCGTCGACTGGTGCTGAAGAAAGGTGCAGGGCCGACCTTCAGGTTGTACAGGTACGACCATATAATCTCACTAAAACACTAGTAACACAATAAGCAGATAAGGGATTTTCCAGAATTATCCCACTGCATAATCTTTTTTTTTTGTTCTAGTCCTTCACTTTCACTTTCCTCATCCACAAATCTTTCATCCTCGCTCAAATGAATGGGGAAATGGTCGCTTTTATCGGTCCAAAAGGCTCTTGCTGCTGGTGGCCATGATTGTAAACAATTTTCAGATGTGAAGAGCTCCACAACCAGTGATGTCACACACATATTGTCTGCTACTTCCGGTACAGGCAGGGCTTTTTTATCAGCACCAAAAGTTGCAAACTTTATCGCCGATGTTCTTTACTAAATACTTTCAGCAAAAATATTGCAATATCGCAAAATGATCAAGTATGACATAGAATGGACCTGCTATCCCCATTTAAATAAGAAAATCACATTTCAGTAGGCCTTTAAAATCTTTGCACCTCCTTACCTGTCTGACCTCCTTCACGTTGCCACACCCTCCCGCACTCTCCGATCCTCCTCGCCCTCCTCCATCCACCTGACTGTTCCACCTGCCCGTCTCACCACCACGGGGAGCAGAGCATTCAGCCACTCGGCTCCCCGTCTCTGGAACAGCCTGCCACCGGATCTCAGAAACACTACCTCACTCCCTCACTCCCAATCTCAACTGAAAACCCATCTCTTGAGGACTTATTTTTCCCTCTGACCTCATTTGTACTGTGTTGTTGCTGTATTTAGCCTCATCTGATTATTCGTCCATTTTTGCCTTTTTTATTATTGTTTGTGTTACACTGCTTTTAACAAATGTATGGTGTCCTTGAATATCTAGAAAGGTGCCTAGAAATAAAATGTATGATTATTATTATTATTATTTTGAACTTTGCATATCACATTTAACACATTTGATACACAATGTCTTCTTATTTGCATCGCAGGTGACATTCACCAAGCGTAAGTTTGGCCTGATGAAGAAGGCCTACGAGCTTAGCGTGCTATGTGACTGCGAGATTGCCCTGATCATCTTCAACAGCACCAATCGTCTGTTCCAGTACGCCAGCACCGACATGGACAAGGTGCTGCTCAAGTACACGGAGTACAGCGAGCCGCACGAGAGCCGCACCAACACTGACATACTGGAGGTATTAAAACACTTGAAAGGGGAAATATCGCCATCCTTGGATTCTTACTTTCTGTGCTTTGGGTCAGACACTGAGGAGGAAAAGACTGGATCTGGACGGCTCTGAGGTGGACTGCGAGGAGAGCATGCAGGTGACCACCCATAATGGTGACGGCATGGACTTGTCTGTGAGACGCCAGCACATCTCTGTCAGTATACACCTACCGGTATTAAGGAATTAATTTATTATTATTTTTTATGAAAAAGATCCAGTGTGCTTCCCGTTAAAAGATGGCTCACCAGGTCACCTGACCAACTCTTACTCGGCACACAAATATCAAAACTATGTGTACGTGCGTGGTTGATTTTTCATACCAATACGGTTGAAAACTTTATAACGATAAATAGAAACCAGAAGGTCAATAAAACTCACCTTCGGAACCAGTAACTGTCACTTGTATTAGGTTTACTGAATTAAATAAATTATACATTAGTGTGACCCACATGGTAAGTAATAACACAATTGACAAAAGAAGAACTCCATCCACTTTATTAATGGTTACAAAGGTCAAAACAGCTACCTTTACAAAATACAGTGGTACCTAAACTTAAAGAGAAACTGCACTCTTTAGGGGATTTTGCCCATCATTCACAATCTTTATGTAAGACAAGAGCACATATGTTTTTCTTTTTTATGTATTCTAAGCAGTAAATAAATGCGATCAAAAGTCACTTACAATAGAGCCCTTAAAAACATCCAAACACCTCCATTAATGTTTTATGTATAGTGGGGCAAAAAAGTATTTAGTTAGCCACCGATTGTGCAAGTTCTCCCACTTAAAATGATGACAGAGGTTTGTAAATTTCATCACAGGTACACTTCAACTGTGAGAGACAGAATGTGGAAAAAAATCCAGGAATTCACATTGTAGGAATTTTAAATAATTTATTTGTAAATTATGGTGGAAAATAAGTATTTGGTCAACCATTCAAAGCTCTCACTGGTGGAAGTGAAGTGAAGTGAAGTGAAACATATTTATATAGCGCTTTTCTCTAGTGACTCAAAGCGCTTTACATAGTGAAACCCAATATCTAAGTTACATTTAAACCAGTGTGGGTGGCACTGGGAGCAGGTGGGTAAAGTGTCTTGCCCAAAGACACAACGGCAGTGACTAGGATGGCGGAAGCAGGAATCGAACCTGCAACCCTCAAATTGCTGGCACGGCCGCTCTACCAACCGAGCTAAGCCGGTGGAAGGAGGTTTTGGCTCAAAATCTCACGATACATGGCCCCATTAATTCTTTCCTTAACACGGATCAATCGTCCTGTCCCCGTAGCATAAAAACAGCCCCAAAGCATGATGTTTCCACCCCCATGCTTCACAGTAGGTTTGGTGTTCTTGGGATGCAACTCAGTATTCTTCTTCCTCCAAACACGACGAGTTGAGTTTATACCAAAATGTTCTATTTTGGTTTCATCTGACCACATGACATTCTCCCAATCCTCTGCTGTATCATCCATGTATCCATTTTGGTATAAACTCAACTCGTCGTCTTTGGAGGAAGAAGAATACTGAGTTGATTTCTGATTTTCATCAGAAAATCTCCTGATGATTGAGGGAACCCCTCATGAAACAGTTCTGTAGAGATGAAGTAGTCTTGAGATTTTTCCCACACATATATATATATATATATATATATTACATATACACACACACACACATAGATATACTCATATATATATATATATATATATGAGTATATCTATGTGTGTGTGTGTGTGTATATGTAATATATACATATATATACATACGAATGTTATCTTTTCTGCAAGTAATTGTATCAAAAGGCAGTATGTAATGATATTATTATCGTAATGTTAAAATTGAATTAATTACGTGGTCATGTCCACCGCCCAGCGTCCGGTGCCGTCTAGTGACCTGGACGGCCCAGATGACATCAGACTGCTGTTGTTATTGCAAATATATTTTATGGCATTGAGTACGAATAGCACTTTTTTACAGCAAAGGGTTGTAACAAGGTCCTTGAAAAGTTCACAAAAAGTTTGTAAAGCAGAACGTTTTTTTCCAGCTGTTGTATTGGCTCTCATTAGATTGTGCAGGTGTATCTAATAGAGTGACCAGTATATTTTATGTTCGACTTTCCAGGCTCCATCCCTACGGTCACCACAAGCTCAGTTCCTGGTTTCTGAAACCAGCTTCCCCATCTCTTCCGGACCGAGCATGGCCCCCCACATATCCCCTGCAGGCTTTAAATGTGTCAGCTCAGCTTCAGAAAAACCTCACACCTCCTTCATGCAGCCCCACTCAGGTATAGTGTATCCTCCGGAGAGAATGTAGACCATTGATTGAGTGATTGAAACTTGTATTAGTAGATTGCACAGTATAATTGACCACTAAATGTTAACACCTGAATAAGTTTTTTAACTTGTTTAAGTTGGGGTTTACATTAATCAATTCATGGTAGCAATTAACTTGACGAGCATGTTGTGACACTAATGGTGCACTTCCATATTGTCTCTGCCAAAAATTACAGAAATGCAGTATAAGGATGTGTTGGTAAAAAATAACCTGCTGTGTGCAGCTGGCTGTCACCTCACAGGAAGTGTGAAAAAGTCCTCACAGGATTTCCCCTTTATGTGATTGAACGTGGTGCGTCTCCACAGTTTTTCATTATGTCTACGACTTGAAAAAAAGTATTTTTTTTACTTGAAAACAAATTAAAGTACGTAGCCTCCAAAATAAATCACACAAAGTCAGACGGTATTTTTAATTTTTATTACAAATCTTATGATAACAAACGGCACAATTCCAACAGGTTTTACCTCCCGTGAAAACTTTTGTTTCCGTGAGTCTACGCTTCTCACAGTCACACAACAACACTGCTAATAACCTTACAGGCACGGACGGTGTGTTTGCAAACGTGGGAAAAACTGATATCCAATGAAAACCACACGAAAATAAAACATTAACATTATCTGGTCGTTACAGTATGAATTGATATATATAGCCTATTATTTGCGCTCTATTGACAAGTGATGTACCAAAAACTTGACCATCGTGAAAGACTTTGAAACCGGATGCAAACAAAACGCACGCCATTGTCTGGGGTGTTGTCAGTATGTCTGTGATAGATAGATAGATAGATAGATAGATAGTACTTTATTGATTCCTTCAGGAGAGTTCCTTCAGGAAAATTAAAACATGATGTGGTGTGATGGTGTGATGTGGACATTATTTTTTTTATATTGCAGATATACCTGTGAATGGTCTCTAAACATGAGTACATTCTATAACAACACCAGCAGAAGATGCTAGATTTGTTGCTAGTTGGTTTTAATTAAAAAACTCATTAAACGTCTCTACACGACAAAAAAAATCTCCACAAAGTACATTGTATAAAAAGCAGCAACAATTAAAAATATGGCAAAACGATAAAAAATATGTTGGTACTAATTAATATTAACAGATTTGTTTTGAAATGTGTGTATACATTTTTGAGCTTTTTTAGAAAAAAAAATATTATTGCAAATTGCTTGATGATGACTTGACTATGCCCATAACCACCACTCCCCACATCCCCACAGGTATTTTGGCAGACTCGGGGGAACCCCGCCTCACCTACTGTATTTTTCGGACTATAAGTCGCAGTTTTTTTCATAGTTTGGCCAGGGTGCGACTTATACTCAGGAGCGACTTATGTGTGAAATTATTAACACATTACCGTAAAATATCAAATGATATTATTTAGCTCATTCACGTAAGACACTAGACCGGGGGTCGGCAACCCGTGGCTCTAGAGTCGCATGCGGCTCTTTAGCGCTGCCCTAGTGGCTCTCTGGAGCTTTTTTAAAAATGTATGAAAAATGGAAAAAAATAAGGGAAACAAATATTTTTTTTGTTTTAACATGGTTTCTGCAGGAGGACAAACATGACACAAACCTCACTAATTGTTATAAAGCACACTGTTTATATTAAACATGCTTCACTGATTCGAGTATTTGGCGAGCACCGTTTTGTCCTACTAATTTTGGCGGTCCTTGAACTCACCGTAGTTTGTTTACTTGCATAACTTTCTCCGACTTTCTAGGACGTGTTTTATGCCACTTCTTTTTCTGTTTCGTTTTGTCTACCAAAACTTTTACCGTTGTGCGTGAATGCACAAAGGTGAGTTTTGTTGATGTTATTGTGTGGAGTGCTAATCAGACATATTTGGTTCCTGCATGACTGCAAGCTATTCGATGCTAACATGCTATTTAGGCTAGCTATATGTACATATTGCATCATTATGTCTCATTTGTAGCTATATTTGAGCTCATGTAGTTTCCTTTAAATCCTCTTAATTCAATTTATATCTCATAAAACACTATCTGTATGTAATATGGCTTTATTTTTTTGTGGCTCCAGAAATATTTGTTTTTGTATTTTTGGTCCAATATGGCTCTTTCAACATTTTGGGTTGCCTACCCCTGGACTAGACGTATAAGATTTCATGGAATTTATCGATTAGGAGTGACAGATTGTTTGGTAAACGTATAGCATGTTCTATATGTTATAGTTATTTGAATGACTCTTACCATAATATGTTATGTTAACATACCAGGCACCTTCTCAGTTGATTATTTATGCGTCATATAACGTACACGTATTCAGCCTGTTGTTCACAATTCTTTATTTATTTCAAATTGCCTTTCCAATGTCTATTCTTGTTGTTGGGTTTTATCAAATAGATTCCCCCCAAAAATGCGACTTATACTCCAGTGCGACGTATATATGTTTTTTTTCTTCTTTATTATGCATTTTCGGCAGGTGCGACTTGTACTCCGAAAAATACGGTACTCTTTTTTTTTGTAAAACTTTGCAGCCATTTTCGGTCGTTAGTGTCCACCTGCTCGTCAAGTCATGTGACACTGATGATCTATCATTACTGTGACATGATATGAAGAGTTGTTGCGCTTATAGCATGAAAGCAAGACAACTTGAAGTATCGTTGACACACCAGAATGTGTGCGTCGTTTATTCATCCAGAACCAGCAAGACTGAAAGCTTGCATCACACCCACTCAAAAATGGCGGGAACAACAAACCCCCACCTTTGGGAGAATCTCCTGACGACCACTTAAAGGGGCCGCGCCAAATTACTCGCTCTTGACTGCATATGTGAATGCTAAACAAGAACAACATTGTCATGTGCACAATCGAACAGTACAGTGAATAATGATGACAAAGTCAAGTAACAGGTGTGGTGATCTATGTCCTTAAATCAACCGCTACAGAGTAAACATATTCGTACTCTGGTCACATCGTGTGTACGTCAGTTTGCAGTTCAAAAAAGTGCCACAAAATTGTGAAGTTGTACAAGAGTAAGGATATTCACAGTCCAGCCCCGGTCCATTTGAATAACCCAGTTTGTTTGTTTTTAACATTTAAAAAACATCCATCCATCCATTTTCTACCGCTTATTCCCTTTGGGATCATGGGGGGTGCTGGTGCCTATCTCAGCTACAATCGGGCGGAAGGCGGCGTACACCCTGGACAAGTCGCCACCTCATCACAGGGCCAACACAGATAGACAGACAACATTCACACTCACATTCACACACTAGAGCCAATTTTTTTTAGTGTTGCCAATCAACCTATCCAACATAATTATTATTTTATTTGTTTAAACAATCTTTTCAATGACATCTATCACAATCTACAACATTGTGAGAAAATAATGGTTTTGCCTTTATTCATAAAGTGTATGCATTGAATGAGGACATTTTTGTACAAATATATAAAATATCTATATTTATTTATACTTAATATATGTTTATATATTTGTATTTCTTATCAATATATATAATAGGTGTGCTAAATCGCATTTTTATTCAGAATTTTCAAGATTAAAAAAAAATAATAATTTAAGAATATATTTTTGACTATTATTGAAATTAGTATTATTAATATTTAATATTATTAATATTTAATATTTCGTCCTGGTCGTGGAACTGTGGACCAGCTCTATACTCTCGGCAGGGTTTTTGAGGGTGCATGGGAGTTTGCCCAACCAGTCTACATGTGCTTTGTGGACTTTGAGAAGGCATTCGACCGTGTCCCTCGGGAAGTCCTGTGGGGAGTGTTCAGAGAGTATGGGGTACCGGACTGTCTTATTGTGGCAGTCCGCTCCCTGTATGATCAGTGTCAGAGCTTGGTCCGCATTGCTGGCAGTAAGTCGGACACGTTTCCAGTGAGGGTTGGACTCTGCCAAAGCTGTCCTTTGTCACCGATTCTGTTCATAACTTTTATGGACAGAATTTCTAGGCGCAGCCAAGGCGTTGAGGGGATCCGGTTTGGTGGCCACGGGATTAGGTCTCTGCTATTTGCAGATGATGTAGTCCTGATGGCTTCATCTGGCCGGGATCTTCCGCTCACTGGATCGGTTCGCAGCCGAGTGTGAAGCGACCGAAATGAGAATCAGCACCTCCAAGTCCGAGTCCATGGTTCTCGCCCGGAAAAGGGTGGAGTGCCATCTCCGGGTTGGGGAGGAGACCCTGCCCCAAGTGGAGGAGTTCAAGTACCTAGGAGTCTTGTTCACAAGTGGGGGAAGAGTGGATCGTGAGATCGACAGGCGGATCGGTGCGGCGTCTTCAGTAATGCGGACGTTGTATCGATCCGTTGTGGTGAAGAAGGAGCTGAGCCGGAAGGCAAAGCTCTCAATTTACCGGTCGATCTACGTTCCCATCCTCACCTATGGTCATGAGCTTTGGGTCATGATCGAAAGGATAAGATCACGGGTACAAGCGGCCGAAATGAGTTTCCTCCGCCGGGTGGCGGGGCTCTCCCTTAGAGATAGGGTGAGAAGCTCTGCCATCCGGGAGGAACTCAACGTAAAGCCGCTGCTCCTCCACATCGAGAGGAGCCAGATGAGGTGGTTCGGGCATCTGGTCAGGATGCCACCCGAACGCCTCCCTAGGGATGTGTTTAGGGCACGTCCAGCTGGTAGGAGGCCACGGGGAAGACCCAGGACACGTTGGGAAGACTATGTCTCCCGGCTGGCCTGGGAATGCCTCTGGATCCCCCGGGAAGAGCTAAACGAAGTGGCTAGAGATAGGGAAGTCTGGGCTTCCCTGCTTAGGCTGCTGCCCCCGCGACCCGACCTCGGATAAGCGGAAGATGATAGATGGATGGATGGATTATTAATATTGATACTGTTGCTTATATTTATTTTAGTTTTTCCTTGTAAGTAATGTTAGTTGTATTTGTATGTCTTAATTGCTTTGTACATTTCTATGCTAAGTATTGTAAAGTTTGGTTTGGAGTTGGAGTTGCTTTATGTATTTATTCATCAAAATTGATTAACATTCTGTGATATTTAGGCTCTAGCGCCCCCCGCAACCACGAAGGGAATAAGCGGTAGAAAATGGATGGATGGATGGATTTTTCTTTGTTATACGTATAGCATGTACAAGCTATACATCAGCAGCCAAGGGGAGCTTTTGTAACTTAAAATCTGTTTTGGAAAGGTTTTGTTATAATTTTTTTACTAAATAATATATTGTGAACATTGTTGAATTGTATGATTCCAAATCGAATTGTCACCCCAAGAATGGGTATCAAATAGAATCAAGAGGTGCCCAAATATGCCCACTTTTATCGTGTTTACAAAACATCTATTGTTTGTATGTGTTAAGACAAAACTTTTTCTCACAATTTAAGGAAATTGTTTTCAACCAGGCTTCACGGTGGAAGAGGGGTTAGTGCGTCTGCCTCACAATACAAAGATCCTGCAGTCCTGGGTTCAATCCCAAGCTCGGGATCTTTCTGTGTGGAGTTTACATGTTTTCCCCGTGACTGCGTGGGTTCCCTCTGGGTTCCCTCTGGGTATTCCGGCTTCCTCCCACCGCCAAAGACATGCACCTGGGGATAGGTTGATTGGCAACACTAAATTGGCCCTAGTGTGTGAAAGTGAGTGTGAATGTTGTCTGTCTATCTGTGTTGGCCCTGCAATGAGGTGGTGACTTGTCCAGGGTGTACCCCGCCTTCCCCCCGATTGTAGCTGAGATAGGCGCCAGCGCCCCCCGGAACCTCAAGAGGGAATAAGCAATAAAAAATGGATGGATGGATGTTTTAAACCAGTCTACATGTGCTTTGTGGACTTGGAGAAGGCATTCGACCGTGTCCCTCGGGAAGTCCTGTGGGGAGTGCTCAGAGAGTATGGGGTATTGGACTGTCTGATTGTGGCGCTCCGATCCGTGTCAGAGCTTGGTCCGCATTCCCGGCAGTAAGTCGGACCCCTTTCCAGTGAGGGTTGGACTCCGCCGAGGCTGCCCTTTGTCAATGACTCTGTTCATAACTTTTATGGACAGAATTTCTCGGCGCAGTCAAGGCGTTGAGGGGTTCCTGTTTGGTGACCGCAGGATTAGGTCTCTGCTATTTGCAGATGATGTGGTCCTGATGGCTTCATCTGGCCGGGATCTTCAGCTCTCACTGGATCGGTTCGCAGCCGAGTGTGAAGCGACTGGGATGAGAATCAGCACCTCCAAGTACAAGTCCATGCTTCCCGCCTGGAAAAGGGTGGAGTGCCATCTCCGGGTTGGGGAGGAGTCCGTGCTCCAAGTGGAGGAGTTCAAGTACCTAGGAGTCTTGTTCACGAGTGGGGGAAGAGTGGATCGTGAGATCGACAGGCGGATCGGTGCGGCGTCTTCAGTAATGCGGACGTTGTATCTATCCATTGTGGTGAAGAAGGAGCTAAGCCAGAAGGCAAAGCTCTCAATTTACCGGTCGAGCTACGTTCTCATCCTCACCTATGGTCATGAGCTTTGTGTTATGACCGAAAGGACAAGATCACGGGTACAAGCGGCCGAAATGAGTTTCCTCCGCCGGGTGGCGGGGCTCTCCCTTAGACATAGGGTGAGAAGCTTTGCCATCCGGGAGGAGCTCAAAGTAAAGCCGCTGTTCCTCCAAATCGAGAGGAGCCAGATGAGGTGGTCCGGGCATCTGGTCAAGATGACACCCAGGCCCCTCCCGAGGCAGGTGTTTAGGGCACGTCCGACCGGTTGGAGGCCACGGGGAAGACCCAGGACACGTTGGGAAGACTATGTCTCCTGGCTGGCGTGGGAACGCATCAGGATCCCCCGGGAAAAGCTAGACGAAGTGGCTGGGGAGAGGGAAGTCTGGGCTTCCCTGCTTAGGCTGCTGCCCCCGCGACCCAACCTCAGATAAGCGGATGGATGGATGTTTTCAAAATGAAGTGTTTTTTTCAAAATGTTACCTGATATACCGTATTTCCTTGAATAGCCGCCGGGGCGCTAATTAATTTAAAACCTCTTCTCACTCCTGCGCTTATTCAAAGCATGCGGTTAAAGTAAGCAGGCGCTAATAATTTTAAAATCTCTTCTCACCCCTGCGCTTCCCAATGGCATGCAGTAGAAAAATGAGAGTGATAACAAAATAAAAAATGAAAAAAAAATTAATCTGCGTCCGCGGCTCGGTGTTTGGGGATAACTGCTCTACAGCATGTCATCGCGCTCACTTTTACACCATGCTGTTTCTTATACGAGATTGCAATGCATACTTGGTCAACAACCATACCTTTTACACTGATGGTTGTGATATAAACAACTTTAAAACTCTTACTAATATGCGCCACAATCTGTGAACCCTAACCAAACACATTTCTGGAGAGCATTGGCTCTGTGGCACATTATAAACGCAGCATAGGGATTACCCATAAGGCCGTGCATCCGTGACTCTTGGATATATTATACACGCGCCCCCAACCCCGCCCACCTCAACCAACGCACGGAGGGGCGTGTATAATATATCCAAGAGTCACGGATGCACGGCATTATGAGTAATCCCTATGCTGCGTTTACAATGTGCCACAGAGCCAATACTCTCCAGAAATGTGTTTGGTGTGGGTTCACAGAGTGTGGTGCATATTAGTAAGAGTCTTAAAATTGTTTTATATCACAACCACTAGTGTGATCTGTATGGCTTTGGAACAAGACCCCTGGTTTACACACACTACAGGCATAAAAAACCTCCTCAGCCATTATGAAAATGACGACAGGGGAAGCGTCACTCGTAACGTCACGAATTTGACCCGGCGGTAAAAATAAGCGTGCGCTTATTAATTTGGTGAGTGAGTTTTACCCGGCAGTAATTCAAGGCATGCGCATATTACATGCCCGGCGGCTATTCAAGGAAATACGGTATCCTGAAATAATGTCTTAGTGTCAATTTCTGTTATTTTCAGCTAATAAAGTATACATTTATAGTGGTAATGCCCATTAAAAATATGTACTTTCTAAAAATTTAGACATTCTTTTTTTAGTTGTATTAAAAATAAATATTCATATTTTTCATTTCATTTCATTTCATTTTTATTTATCTCATTCATTGATGTGCATTTAGAAAGATAAATAATTATATCACAATTATACAATTTAAATTCACACAATTCCTGAGAAGGAGCAGGATGAAGAAAATCTTATAATTTACTGCCCCCTTTGACATAATACATTATCTTACTTCATGAATATCATTTAAGGCGACACATATATCCAAATGTGATGAAACAATCAAAAACAAAAAACACAAGAAAAACACAACAAGTGCAAAACTTCATAAAGTATAAACCAAACCAAGAAAATAATAGTAATGATATAATATACACCTCACGGAATGATACAGAGCAAATACCAAACCAGACAAAAAATAAGTAAAATAATAAATAAAAAACAAAATGTAAACACTTATGGCTGTCCATATGATCTTATCGTTCTATCTTTATATATTTTTTTCAATTGGAATATATTTTTACAGTTTTTTATCTCGTTGTAAAGAGAATTCCACAATTTTACCCCCACCACTGATGTACACATTTGCTTTAAAGTTGTCCTTGAATATTGTTGTTTGAAATGACCTTTTCTTCTATGCTCTGTATTCTCAGAAGTGATGACAAACATTTTTTGTAAATTTGCTGGTAATGTTTTACTTCTAGCCTTAAACATGACACACAATGTCTGTAGCTTTACTAGCTCCTGTAGTTTCAATAGTCCAGAGTTAATAAATAAAATGTTAGTGTGTTCTAAGTAATCTACTTTATGAATAATCCTTATAGCTCTTTTCTGTAATTGATACAATGCCTTTATGTTACTCTTATATGTGTTCCCCCACACTTCCACACAGTAGCTGATATATGGCAATATAAGTGCACAATACAATATGCGCATTGCCCTATAATCTAACATATATTTTACCTTGTTTAATATAAAAATACTCTTAGACATCTTTTTTCGTACATGTGCAATATGAGATTTCCATGTCAGACCATCATCCAGTATCACTCCTAAAAATCTAAGTTCAGAAACCCTTTCAATATCAATTCCATCTATCGACAGTTTGATGGTGTCCTCTCTTTTCCTCTTACCAAAAATCATAAACTTTGTTTTTTTTACATTTAATGATAATTTGTTGACATCAAACCATCTCTTAAGTTTAATCATTTCCTGTTCAATAAGTATCGATAATGCTTTTAAGTCATGTCCCGAACTATAAAAGTTGGTGTCGTCCGCAAATAAAACAAATTTCAATGACTTTGATACCTCACATATATCGTTAATATACAAAATAAACAATTTAGGTCCCAAAACTGAACCTTGTGGAATTCCACATTCAATCCTCATTTGTTCAGCTGTATTACCCAAAAAAATCCACAAACTCTTGTCTATTATCTAAATAACTTCTTAGCCATTCTAAAACTACTCCTCTCACACCAAGTGAATGCAACTTGGACAATAATATAGAATGATCTATTGTGTCAAATGCTTTTTTAAGATCAATAAACACACCGATAGTGTATTTCCTATTATCAGTTTCTGTTGCTATATCCTCCATTATATTCATTACAGCTGAAGCAGTGGATCTATTAGTTCGGAATCCATACTGGCTCTCACTCAACAGCATGTTCTTCTCAATAAAACTGTCTAATTTTTCTACAAATATTTTTTCAATTATTTTAGAAAATTGTGACAGCAGTGACACTGGTCTGTAATTAGTAAATATATGTTTATCTCCCGTTTTATAGAGTGGAATTACTTTTGCTACCTTCATTCTATTTGGAAAAGTCCCTGTTTGAAAAGAGAGATTAAAAACATAACATAGAGGTTTGATGATACAGTCAATAGTCTTTTTTACAATTATCATGTCAATACCATCACTGTCTGTTGATGCCTTATTTTTCAGTTTTGTTACAACCGATAGAATTTCATTTTCACTAACATCTCCTAAAAGCATGGACTGTAGCACTTTGCTTCCCCCTCTCCATCCACTCTGTATATCTTTATGTTCTTCAATACTCTCTGCCAATTTGGGTCCAACATTCACAAAAAAAGAATTGAATCCATTTGCTACTTCTTTCATATTTGTTATCATCTTATTATCCTCATTTATAAAATAGCTTGGTGGGTTTGTTGGCCCCGATGTTTTACCTATTACCTTGTTCAGAATATTCCAGGTTCCTTTAATATTGTTTTTGTTGTTTTCTAGTAAGTTATTGTAATAGTCTTTTTTAGCTTGTCTCATTATTGTTATCAATTTGTTTTTGTAAACCTTATATTTCGTTTCAGCATCATTTGTTCTTACTTTTATAAAGTCTCTATAAAGTTTGTTTTTCTTTTTACAAGCATTCTGTAGTCCCTTAATAATCCAAGGCTTTATATTGTAGCTGTCTCTTTGTTTCCATACATTCGGACAATGTATTTCATACAATGATAAATAAATATTAAGAAAAGCCTCATATGCAGCATTTGCCTCTCCCACATACACCTCATTCCAGTCTGCTTCAAATAAGTCCTTCCTAAATTTATTTCTTGCCTCTTCAGTCCTTTTCCTTGTATACCTATGGGTTTTCTCCTCCCTCTTTCTAGACATTTGACAGTCATAAGTAAGAAACACAGGTAAGTGGTCACTTGTATCATTAATTATTAATCCACTTTTTATGTTATTTTCTATGTCATTTATAAAGATGTGATCAATTAATGTTGCACAATTTGTCGATATTCTACTGGGTTTGGTGATCAATGGATAAAGCCCTCTACTATATACCACATCCAAGAAGTCTCTTGCTGATTTATTTCTGGGTGAGCTTAGCAGGTCTATGTTATAGTCGCCACACATGACGAATGTTTTCTTTTCCTTTACCTTACACAGTAATTCTTCCAGACTATCATGAAATGCTTCTACCTTAGACCCAGGTGTCCTATATAAACACATAACAATAACATTTCTCTTCTTTTCTATGTCTACCTCCACAGTTACACATTCAAATAAATCATCGATTACCGTTGTCATACATTCGACAGGTTTACATTTCAAGTCGCAGTCAACAAACAGGGCCACACCTCCTCCCTTCTTGTTTTTTCTACTACTGTGATACAACTTATACCCGTCAATGGAGAAGTCAATACCTCTGTCTTTATCGATCCATGTTTCAGAAAGTGCTATTATTTTGATTTTGCTGTTTAAAGTCTTCAAGTATTCGTCAATCTTTGAGAAATTTGCATATAAGCTTCTGCAGTTGAAATGTATTAAAGAAAATGTATTATCTAAGCTAACATTGTCATTAAATTGTTCCTCGGTGTAGTAGTCACAAGTAGCATTGATTGAGTTGAACAGATGGTTATCTGGGTCAACATCATATTCAAAGTCATGTAATTTATAGTCCATGCATTCAGCTCTTGAAGACGCTTGATTCTCAGTTGTCTCACCTTCTCGTCGCGAAGCCTTCCCCATCTTCAGCCAAGGATGAGCCATGTCAGTCATACGCCTAGCAGGTCTCATCTATATTGATCCAAGTCACGGAGCTCTCGAATCGTGACAACTTTGGCTTCTTCATATGGTCCATTTAGCCGAATCATGATTTTACAGTTTCGTGTCCATGTTGCTTGTATCTTGTTTTCTTTTCTGAGGATGCGTGCTTGTCTTGCAATGTCGGCGTTCTTCTTTGTAAGATGTTCATTGATGTAAACCCCAGTTCCTTTCAGCTTCCTTCCCTGCCGTAGTAACTCTGTCTTATGTTTTCGATTCGCAAACCGGATCACAATGGCTGGGTTGGTTCTGCTGTCCTTCCTGGGTATAGTATGGCACGCCGAAATGCTGCCACTTTGAAGAGATATGTTCTTACTTGTAAAAAAGTTAATTACTTGCCGTTCAAGTGTCTCAAGTTCGTCTGCCGGGGCTTCGGCGTCCTTGTCAGCGTCCCTGCTGCGAGTCCCGGCCACTCTTGCATACTTGCGATGTTTGGTTTCCAGTCCGCTTATAATCAAATCGTCCATTCTGGTGTATTGTTCAAGTTCGTCAATTCTTGCTTCTAGGTCGACAATTTTCTTGTCTTTCTCCTTGATGATGTTTTTTAGCATTTTGATCTCGGTCAACAACTCCATTAGTGTGTCTTGCTGCTTGGCCACTGTCCTTACATCTTCCGACAGGGAGTTGATAGATTTTCTAATCTCCTCCAAGTCTTCCTCGAGTTTCTTGTGTTTTGCAGTCATTTTCTTGAATATCGCCGGCTTTTTTACTCACAGTAGGTAAACAAGTCACTCTTCGTCTTGCTTCTGTACATATTTAAGTATATGTACAGTTTGTTTCTCAGTATTTGCCACTTTCTTGTGCTATTTACTGTACACCTAAAACATACTTAGGTGTTCATTCACCAATTCAAACTTACTTTAACATTAATGTGTCCAGGAATCATTTTTGCACTAAACGGAAAACAAGCTTTTTTTTTTGCATGCAAGCCCACGCTGTTAGAAAGGTGATGGAGAAAGAAGAAGTGTGAAGATGGTTTCAGTGACAAGAAAAGTTTGCTCACATCTGCTTTTCACTTCCTGCCGCAGGTATCGGGTACTCCGTCTTCTCCCACGTAAGCCGAGGACTGGACCTGAAGAGTCCTCTTCCCCATCCCCCTCCCACTTTGACCCTGCCCGGCGGTGACGCTGCCAATCAGGGTTCCCGTGCGGCCCAAACCCCCTCTATGAGCAGGGGGGTCTTGTACCATGGCCTGCATGGTGGCAGCTCGGTAGTGGCCATGGGCAAAGCTGGGCTGCTGGGCCACGCCTTGGCAGGCTATGGCCTCGCCTCCCCTGAACTTTCTGGTAGGAGTGTTCATACTCTCATGCTTTTCCCCTACATATTCTTAAAATTGTGTATTTTTCTTTTCCAGATTACAGCCAACCAAGTTTTTATCACTCTATTAATCTGCAAAGAGGAGCAGCAAACTCCTGGCAAGCATCTCAGCCTGCGCACGAGCTCCAGGGACCTCATGTTAGTCAAGGGTGAGAATAGCCATGCATTACATGTGCACTTACTGGCCACAACATTAGGTACACATGCACAATCTAATGACAAGAACTCCATCAAAAATGTACAAAGATAATATTAATTTTTAATTGACACTGTCAAGAGAGCTATTAAGTCAGCAATATCTTATATTTAGAGTTTAACAATATATTAAGTGAAGTGAAGTATATTTATATAAAAGAAAACATTTTGTATTTTATTTTATTTAAATCAATTTTATTTTATTAGAATATATAGGTTGATTGGCAACACTAAATGGTGTGTGAATGTGAGTGTGAATGTTGTCTGTCTATCTGTCATGGCCCTGTGATGAGGTAGTGACTTGTCCAGGGTATACATCGCCTTCCGCCCAAATGCAGCTGATAGGCTCCAGCAGCCCCCGCGACCCCAAAAGGAACAAGCGGTAGAATATATTTTATTATTTTATTTATTAGCTTATTATTGTATTGTGTGAATGTTGTCTGTCTATCTGTGTTGGCCCTGCGATGAGGTGGCGACTTGTCCAGGGTGTTCCGCCCGATTGTAGCTGAGATAGGCACTAGCGCCCCCCGCGACCCCAAAAGGGAATAAGCGGTAGAAAATGGATGGATGGATTATTGTAGAACTGCTTTTAAGAATATTGAGAACGGTTTAATATTTTGTTTATAAATTAAATATTAAATGTGCATTTTAGTAAATGTTATATTCTTGAAGCCTGATATTTGATTTATATTTTCTGTTTTAACTAGTTTCACCCTTAAAATATTTTATAATCATATTTATTTTATATTGGTTTTATATGTATTTATTTTTATTTTTTGTTTTTATTCAGTTATTGGTGGAGCTCAGGATAGTATTTGAATGTTGTTTTTAATATTGTTGTGCAGCACTTTGGAAACATTTTGTTGTTTAAATGTGCTATATAGATAAAGTGGATTGGATTGGATTGATATCAGTTTATCAGCTAATATTGAAACAGCCTTTAGTTATAGCAGTAAAAAGTAGAACTATTGTATTTGTATATATTTATAATGCATAATAAAATGTATTACATCAGGGGTGTCAAACTCATTTTAGCTCAAGGGCCGCATGAAAGGAAAATCTATTCCCACACGGGCCAGGACTGGTAAAATCTTGGCATAATAAATTAAAAATAAAGACTTCAGATTCGTTTCTCTGTCTTACTTTGGCCAAAAGTACATTCTGAAAATGTACATAGTACAAATAATTCTCTTGGCAAAACACCTGCACTAAAAACACCTTGAAGAACACAATCAACTTAGACTTTGTCTCTGTGTTTTTACAAATCCATTAAACCTTAAGCACTTCCTGTTCAGCATTCTAAGATTGGCAATTTATTAAAAATGTTTGAAAAAGCAACCGTGAAATCTGCATACTGCCACAACACATTCATTTATTTTCATTCTTCCACCTTCTGTAGCCTTTGTTCTGTGTCCATATTCTTGTCTCTGTGTTTGTTTTTTAGATGTTTCATAGTGCCTTCTTAGATTACCGTATTTTTCGGACTATAAATCGTAGTTTTTTTTTCATAATTTGGCCGGGGGTGCGACTCATACTCGGGAGCGACTTATGTGTGAAATTATTAACACATTACCGTAAAATATCAAATAATATTATTTCTCTCATTCACGTAAGAGACTAGACGTACCGATAGAAGAGGAAGCGGTGCATTGTTTACCTTTGGAGTTGTCAGAGTTGTTTAGAAGCGACACAGACTTCAGACTTCTTCGCTATTTGGCGTAATTGATAAAAGCTTTTTTGAACGACGCTGCTGATTTTTTTGTCGAATTTAAAATCTGAGTCGAACGTTACCCCCAGGTTTGTGAAAGAGCCGCTGAGATACGGGGTCAGAGTGCCGAGGTCAGCGTTGGGGGAGGGAGAGCGACTTGGACCGAACAACATAACTTCTGTTTTGTCTTCATTTAGACTCAGGAAGTTAGCTGAAAGCCAGGCTTTGATGTCATGTAGGCAGTCCATGAGACATTGAATTGTGTTATTTTGTGCCATGGGAAAATAAATCTGGCAATCATCGGCATAAAAATGAAATGCAATACCATACTTTCTAAAAATAGAACCAAGGGGGAGAAGGTAAAGCGCAAATAGGATTGGGGCAAGGATTGAGCCCTGGGGGACCCCGTGTCGTAGAGGAGCTGTGGAAGACATAAAACTGTCTATTTTTACACAAAAACTCCTGTCGGCTAGGTACGACCGGAACCAGTTGAGGGCGGCGCCCTTAATACCCACACAGTTCTCAAGACGAGTGATTAAGGTTGCATGGTCAACGGTGTCGAACGCAGCAGACAGATCTAAAAGCAACAGGACGACATATTTGCCAGAATCAGTTGACAGGAGGATATCGTTAAAATCTTTAAGAAGCGCTGACTCTGTGCTGTGGAGGGCAAATAAAATTATCAAATAAATGTCCCCAAAAAATACGACTTATACTCTAGTGCGACTTATATGTTTTTTTTTCCCTTCTTTATCATGCATTTTCGGCAGGCGCGACTTAAACTCCGGAGCGACTTATACTCCGAAAAATACGGTATATTTTTTCATTACAGCCACACTTTCTCCACACAGGTTTGCATTTGACAAACTCTGTGAACCTGTACTCTGCCTCCCACCTGGCTTGAAACTCCCTGTTCTCACCGTCCACCTTCCGTTTAGCCATTATTGGGGAGGGGGGTTGCTGAAAGTTGACATCTGCCCTGAATGCTGATGAATAATGAAGCCGAGGCCCACTTGCGGCGCTGTGTTGAGTTTGCGGGCTACTGCTGCATTGTGAGGAATGGAGTATTGGTGCGTGCAAAACAGCCTGCGGGCCGGTTCTAATACTAAGTATGTGTCCCTGAAAGGGCATTTTATGACCTTTTTTTTAATTTGATTATGTGATATAGTATGATTTCATTGTAATGATTTTATTGCATGATTTTTGTATCCCTTTTAATTTAGGTAGCTAGGGACTACAGATGGAAATTACAGTAGCTATTTAGCTATAATCTGGTACAGAACATCTCCGTCTTTGAACCTAATGTTTCTGTGCATTGTCACTTTAAATAAAGACTAAACTAAAATAATGAAATATAATCCCGGTGGTCAGATAATTAATTTGCAGGCCTTGACTTTGACACCTAGGTATTACATTAAATTTTTTTGTTTCTTGTCGTTCCCAGGTTGTCCACTGGAGGCTGCTCTTTCCCCTCTCAGTCTTGCTCCTCCACCTTGACACACGACCCCAGCCTCAGCATCCACATCAAATCAGAGCGTAGCTCTCCTGAACACATGACCTCGCCCGCTCCCTCTCCCATGAGTGGGCCCATCCCGGTTTGCCGCACCCCTACAGAAGACCCCCAGGCCAAGGCCGCTTACTTGCAAAAGGAAGAGGGAGGCGGAGTGTCGCTGAGGCAGGAGATGTGCGAGGCGTGGCAGCGATAGCTCCATACACGGGTGGACACTTCATTAGGTGCATCTGGTCAGTCTGACAAATTCAGTCCAAATGCAGCATTTTTGACAAGAGTTTAGATGGTGCATGTGTACCTAATGAAGCGTCCAGTCCCCATCATCCCACAGGCAAGTGTCTCAAGTGAGAGCTGGTCTCTTCCTGCGTGATGGACACTCCTCACCACTAGTTTGTTCACATGCACACCTTTTTCTTGTATTTATCTAGTTTTAGTTGGTTTTGTTTGGCACTTGACTAGTTAAAAGTAGAGATGTCCGATAATGGCTTTTTTGCCGATATTCCGATATTGTCCAACTTTTAATTACCGATATCAACCGATACCGATATATACAGTCGTGGAATTAACACATTATTATGCCTAATTCTGTTGTAATGCCCCGCTGGATGAATTAAACAATGTAACAAGGTTTTCCAAAATAAATCAACTCATGTTATGGAAAAAAATGCCAACATGGCACTGCCATATTTGTTATTGAAGTCACAAAGTGCATTATTTTTTTAACATGCCTCAAAACAGCAGCTTGGAATTTGGGACATGTTCTCCCTGAGAGAGCACGAGGAAGTTGAGGTTGTGTTGTGTTACGGTGCGGATGTTCTCCCGAAATGTGTTTGTTATTCTTGTTTGGTGTTGGTTCACAGTGTGGCGCATATTTGTAACAGTTTTAAAGTTGTTTATACGGCCACCCTCAGTGTGACCTGTATGGCTGTTGACCAAGTATGTGTTCCATTCACTTGTGTGTGTGAAAAGACATAGATATTATGTGACTGGGCTGGCACACAAAGGCAGAGCCTTTAAGGTTTATTGGTGCTCTGTACTTCTCCCTACGTCCGTGTACACAGCGGCGTTTTAAACAGTCCTAAATTTTACTTTATGAAACAAATACCGATATTTTCCGATATTACATTTTATATCATTCATCGGTCGATAATATCGGCAGTCCGATATTATCGGACATCTCTAGTTAAAAGTGTGTTTTTATTACCAATTAAAGGGATTTCTGTTTGTGGTACAACCCATGTGACAGGAAAATAAATGAAAATATTTTTGTTTATTAAGTCAGACAAAAGTACAAGTAAAAGCCCAATCTATACAATAAAATACACACCATGCAAACATTGCAATTCACAGCATTGAAGATAATTGGAGCATTTCCATTCAGAAAACACAAGCTAGATATAAACAAGCAACTTTCAATTTAAGTTCCCGGTCGGATGAAAGAAAGTCCAAGTGTCCGCACTGAATCAAAAACACACATTTAAGGTGCTCTAGGTAAAAACGTTGCCATAGAGTCGAGACTTAATCTCCTTCAATATGTAAAATACTGCCAAAAATGGAGTAAATCACTCTCTTTCATTGACTGAAAATCCCTGAGTTTGCAGGCACTTGGGAATTCGAGCTGAAACATTTAAAAGTGTTAAAACCACAACTTAAAAAAAAAAAAAACTTTATAAATAGCACTCTTGAATCGGTTCTTTACTAACAGGGACCACCCTCTAAAAAGTCCCCATGGCTTAAAGCTGTGAAGTTGTGACAGAAAACATGCATGCATATGACCTTTGACCTCCTCATGGCAACCAAAAGTATCTAAATAGAAAGTTAGACAACTATGTTGCCTTACAGAGAAGACTATTGCCATGCAGACTGAGCAGCACATGCATTGACCTCAGCTCAGGAAATGATTCTCAAATTGTAGTCCAAGCACCACCGGTGGTACAAAGGCTCCATCTAGTGGTACTTGGGAACCACGTGTTTTTTTTAGGTTGTACTCTGTGTAAATAAGTTTGAAAACCATCCATTTAAGGCAGGGGTGCCAACGTACTGAATATCTGAAGTATTCAGGAGCCATCCTTAAATATTTAATTTCATAAACAGGACTAAAACCCATGTAGATAGACACTACGCTTAAAAAAATGTTTCACGTCTGTTTTGTGGTATGAGTAGTATAATTTTCTCATTAAATTTCAAATTTTTGCTCTTTTTTCGAATTAAGATATGAACTCAGGGTCAGCAACACTTTGGACACCCCTGCTTTATGGGATTGCTTTTGCACTACTAAAAAAAGAGATAAATGCATCAAATCTTTAACACTCAAGGGCATTAAGCATCCAACCAATCAATTCAGTTCCAGCTTTGATTGACAACGAGTCCTGGAGGAAAATGCCTGGTGGAGCACTAAAGCATTAAAAAGTGAAGTAATTCAACCTTCAAATTGCTTGTTTCATCCCTGACTGCTTGGAAGTCGGAATATATTTGAAACTGAAGAGATCTGATCTCAAATGTAAACAAAACAAAACAAAAGTGGCTGGCATCAAAGCTAACTTCAACTATGTCACAAACCTTATATGTTAAATTTTACCACACAAAAGATAAGCAGTGTTCCAATACTCTTTGCCCACTTTTCTGGACTGCAGCATCAGTGTCATAAGGAGGCGCCACTGAGTCGTCTTCTTTGCATTAAAAGCAGCAGACAGAAGTGAGAAAAGTTGCATGAACATGTGGAAGATGAGGTGTTGTTTCCATACCAGAAGCCTGCTCTGGTGGTTTGTTGACAACGTCCACTGCGCTTCTGTCCTAGTTGTGCATGAGGTACTGGTGGAAATAGATGCCGAAGAGCGAGCTGATCACCTGACAGGCCGCCACCCACCAGGTGAGAAAGGCAAAGAAGCCCCTGAAGAAGAGTGGTGTGAGGACCGTGCGCAGCGTGCTCAACATCTCAGTCAGTCGCGCCACCGTGGCCTGGATGTCCTCCTCCATGTCCTCTAAAGGGTCCTCGTCCTCATCCAGACTGGTTGTGGGCACTGCTGTGGGCATCAGCAAGGCGGGTGTCACTCCCAGGGTGTCGGTTGTGGATGCACCGCTCCAGGAGAATCCACCTGGAATGTCAGAGGTCAGTCAAATACAAATCTGCACCAACACAGAATAAATAAAATGCAAGAGATGATTCTTGAAAACAGCAGAGTACAGGTGGTTGTCGTATTATAACATGTACATGGTGACAAAGACACTCCTAAAGAACTGGTTACATGTGCATGGTGGAAGGATACCTGGGCCCAACAATTCCAATACTCAGTAATGTGTAGTCGCTCCAGTGAGAAAGGACAAATGTCGCTTTTGTGCTTTTTAGTTCACTTTTTAACCCTAACCTCTATTACGTGTGAGCGAATAAATTATCTGAGGCCACCAGGATGATATTTGATTAGTATTAGAATCGACCCTTATACAAAAATGTAAAAAAAACGGATTTGATTCAGCAGCACAATACTGGTGCTGTAATTGTAGATGTCTCAGAATGTTATCAGGAGTCCCGACAAAACCCCAAAATGGCAGAAAATGTATATTTTTGGAAATCTTTTTTCGCTAAAATGTCATGAGTGGGGACGCTTGTACAAAAATTTGTTGTAGATGTCTCAAAACGTCATCAGGAGTCCCGACACAACCCGAAAATGGCAGACAATGCATATTTTTGGAAAACTTTTTTTCGCTAAAATGTCGTGGGTGGGGAGGACCTTTCTACAAAAATTCAAAAAAATGGAATTGTTTCAGCAGCACAATACTGGTGCTGTAGTTGTAAGAGATGTCTTAAAACATCATCAGGAGTCCCGACAAAACCCGATAATGCATATTTTTGGAAAACTTTTTTCGCTAAAATGTCGTGAGTGGGGACCCTTATACAAAAATTTGTGGTAGATGTCTCAAAACGTCATCAGGAGTCCCGACAAAACCCGAAAATGGCAGACAATGCATATTTTTGGTAAACTTTTTTTCGCTAAAATGTCGTGGGTGGGGAGGACCCTTATACAAAAATTAAAAAAAACAGATTTGTTTCAGCAGCACAATACTGGTGCTGTAGTTGTAAGAGATGTCTTAAAACATCATCAGGAGTCCCGACAAAACACGAAAATGGCGGAAAATGTATATTTTTGGAAAACTTTTTTTTCACTAAAATGTCGTAAGGGGGGCTCCTTATACAAAAATTCAAAAAAACGGACTTGCTTCAGCAGCACAATACTGGTGCTGTAGTTGTAGGTGATATCTCAACCTCATCAGGAGTCCCGACAAAACCCGAAAATGGCAGAAAATGCATATTTTTAGAAATCTTTTTTTCGCTAAAATGTCATAAGGGGGGACCCTTATACAAAAATTTAAAAAAAAAATTCTAATACTAATGTAATTCTAAAACACTAATTATAATACCATTAAAACAGCAACCACCTATTTTGCACGCACCGATACTCCATTAGTGTTGGTGCTAAGAATTTTCAATATAGGATTCAAAGAAGCCCATCAAATCAGACTAGTGGGTTGTTGTGGAAACCAGCTAACGGGGATCCTTAATAAAAATCAAATCAAATAAAAAAAATCATAAAAAATGGGTCCCACAGTACATTTTTGGGGTCCCATTTTTTGTAAGCGTTTTGAAAACAAATGATAAATGTATGCATTGTCCTATCTCACATTCTATATTGTTTTGAAAAAACGTTGTCATAAACGTTAAATTAAAAAAAATACGAAAAAAAAAACATTTTAATGCTTATGTAAATGTATGCAGTTATAAACATTCATTCACTTTCTTCTTGCCTTGATGGATCTAAACTTTTGTAATATTTTCAGAATGCATTTGTTCTATTTATGGCCAGAGTAAGACAAAAAAAATAAATCTGTAGTGGTCTTTATTTTTTTGGTTTAATGCCATGATTTTAATAGTCCGGCCCGCGTGTGCACACATTTTCCTCCAAGCAGCCCCTGAGCTAAAATGAGTTTGACACCCCTGCTCTATTATGTCTCTCAGGTGTGAGGTAAACTCTGCTAGTGGCCACTCAGAGGCGGAACAATTTGAAGCAGTGTTTTCAAACTGTGGTACCATTCGGCCTCTAACTAGTGCAGGGGTCGGCAACCCAAATTGTTGAAAAAGCCATTCCATCCATCCATTTCTACCGCTTATTCCCTTTCGGGGTCGCGGGGGGCGCTGGCGCCTATCTCAGCTACAATCGGGCAGAAGGCGGGGTACACCCTGGACAAGTCGCCACCTCATCGCAGGGCCAACACAGATAGACAGACAACATTCACACTCACATTCACACACTAGGGCCAATTTAGTGTTGCCAATCAACCTATCCCCAGGTGCATGTCTTTGGGGATAGGGAACCCACGCAGTCACGGGGAGGACATGCAAACTCCACACAGAAAGATCCCGAGCCCGGGATTGAACTCAGGACTACTCAGGACCTTCATATGGTGAGGCAGATGCAGTAACATCTCTGCCACCGAGCTGCCCAACTTAAATTGTGTCAAGTCATTATTTTTAGTATTTTCTGTAGTATTTTTAGACCTGTGTGACAGTTTGGAATGTTAAAATGTTGCTTCCTGTGCGTATCATTTCTATGGCCATTCATTCTTGTGGGTGAAAGAGGTTCCACTGTACTATTTTATATTATATTGTTATCAAACGAAAAAAGATGGTTTGACACATAATGCGGGAGGGTGTTGGTTGTTCAAATACTGACCTAATGCCTTGAGAGCAAGCGTGGAAAAGAGGATCAGCAGAACCGGAACCAAATATTGGAGAGTCACTACAGTCAGGTAGCAAAACACACGTGTAACCTGGAAATACACATTCATATTTATTATTTGTTTTGCTGTGTATTCCATCAATCAATCTATCATCTCACCTTCCTCTGAATATCAATGGCGGCGATACGACCGGCCTCCTTCTTCATCTGCTCCACCCACTTTTGGGCAATGTTGAGGTAGGCCTGCAGGTGGTAGCGTGTGAGCGCTAGCCGCAGGAGGCACAACATCACAATGATCCACAAGCGCATGCTGTCGAAGACCTCGCTGGATACCCTGCGAGCGTGAGGTGATGTATGTCAAGTCTTCAGCCTAGATCGGCTGTGAGCAGAGATGTAAGCACTCACAGCGTGACGGATGTTTTCCCCAGCGGCGCGTTAGCGAGGAAGTCCCTGGCGATGGGTTTGACCCACAGGATCACCACCACCACCGGAGATAGGAAGCTCATGTGCAGCAGAATCCTGCGGGAGGCGTTCCAAGTTAATGCTCTGGTTTTCGACGTACTGCTGGCAAATGCTTTAAACCACGTACTGGATGAGGGGGCGTTCCGAGTTCATCTGCACTGCATCCAGGTGAGTCTGAGCCAGACGCAGCCCAGGGAACGCCATTAAAGAGCCGATGTACGCGCAGATGGCGGCCAGGCCGAGCTTGACTGTTAACTTGGTCACAGGCACCCTTGACACGTGTAGAGTGAAGAATTTTAGCACCATTAGCTGAAGTAAATGCCACAAAATGGCAGTGGCAGCATTTTAGGGAGCATGAGTGGTCACAATCCAACAGCTTTATCTTCATTTGCATGCACTTTAATATGTCAAAAGCGGTTTTAATGCTGACTGAGCAGTTTTCTTTTTTACCATTATTACACATGTTGAATTTCAAAGTGTGTTTGTTACTTACGACCAGTCCGCATAGCCCTGCTGTTTGGCAAACACCTCCAAGTTGTCAAAGAGGCTGGCAAATCCCGACTCCAAGCCGAACTCCAGGTAGTCCTCTCGGACCACCAGCACCAGCATGGCCACAAGCAGGGAGAGGAAGCCGAACGCAAGGCACACCGAACGCTCTCCGCCCTCCTCGGAGCGAAAGTAGTGTCTCATCAGCGTGTGGAGAGCTTTCCTGAAGGTTGCAAGTTTAAAGAAACTGCTGCTTTTTCATGAATGAGTCTTTTCAACCTTTATTTATCCAGGAAAGTCCCACTGAGATTAAGAATCTATTTTTTAACACAAACATTGATACAGCAGTGTGGGAAGCAATGGGAGCAAGTTAGGTGAAGTGTCTTGCCCAAAGACACAACAGCAGTGACTAGTATGGCAGAGCCAAGCAAAAAACTCAAAAGTACTTTATTAAGAAAAACAATTTGATGACTGCATGTAGGTTTCCACAGTGGAAAGATCCGTAATACTGAATCATTGTGGTATAATTGTGTCAGTTTGATAATGACATGGACTACAGGGAGGAAGTGAAACACCTGGTTGACTGGTACAGAACCAACAACCTGGTCCTGAACGTCAACAAGACCAAGTAGATCATTGTTGACTTCAGGAAGCACCAGTCCAGCCACGCTCCACTCTTCATCAATGGCACAGCGGTGGAGATGGTAAGCAGCACCAAGTTCTTGGGGGTGCAGATAACTTACAATCTGACCTGGTCCCTACACACTGGAGCTCTTTTAAAAAGAGCTCAGCAGCGCATGATCTTTTGCGTCGGATGAAAAGAGCCCAGCCCCCTCCCCCCCATTCTCACCACATTCTACAGAGGCACTATAGAGAGCCTGCTGACCAACAGCATCTATGTCTGGACTGGAGCCTGCAGTGCCTCAGACTGGAAGTCTCTACAGAGAGTGGTGAGGATGGCAGAAAAGATCATCAGGACTCCTCTTCCTCCTATCCAGGAGATCGCAAAAAGCCGCTGCCTGACCAGGGCTCAGAAAATCTGCAAAGACTCCTACCACCCCCACCAAGGACTGTTTTCACTGCTGGACTCTAGAAAGAGGTTCCGCAGCCTCCGTAACAGAAACCACTAGGTTCTTTAAGGGGCTTCTTCCCTCTGGCCGTAAGACTCTTGAACGCATCATAATTATCCCCTCAATTCCCCCCAAAATGGTTTAACTCGCTGGAATAAGAAGACAATATAACATACATACATAAACGTGGATGCATATGAAAAAGTGCAATATATTTATCTGTACAATAATCTATTTATTTATATCTTTTTATCCTGCACTGCCATGAGCTAAAGCAACAAAATGTAATTCTTATCTGTACTGTAAAGTTCAAATTTGAATGACAATAAAAAAGGAAGTCTAAGTCTTAAGTCCTTATGGGAAAAGTAGTCTTCCACTGGCACTGCCAAATTAACCAAACCTGCACGTTCTTAAGCGGAGCCATCCATCCATTTCTACCGTTTAAAATGTAAATGGGAACGGCATGACGCGGAGGTTAAAGCAGCCGTGCCAGCAACTTGAGAATTCCACATTCGATTCCAGCTTCTACCATCCAAGTCACTGCCATTGTGTCCTTGGACAAGACACTTCACCCTTGCTCCTAGTGCTGCTCACACTGGTGTAAGAAAGTGAATGAATGTTTGGTGGTGGTCGGAGGCGCCGTAGTCGCAAATCGGCAGCCATGCTTCCATCAGCCTACCCCAGGGCAGCTGTGGCTACAAATGTAGCTTACCACCATCAAGTGTGAATATGGAGTGACTGAATGATGGGTTCTCACTTCTGTGTGAAGCGGTGGGAATCTTTGGGCGACTCACGATATGATTCCGATTACAATTGAGAAACTACAATTCTATTTAAAAACAATTAATGCATCATTATTAAATTATTTATCTATGTAGATATATTGACATTTCCTTTCTTTTCATAAAATAAGCGTTTATCACTTGCTACAGCGCATTTGTAATAAGAAACAGTTATTGCATTTATTGAATATATGCAAAACTGGAACGGAATAAAGGAGCTGGTCGGATCTCTCATTGAGGTGGCATGCTGCAGTCAGCCACATTTTAGAAACGGTCTGCATTACATTATTTACAATAAATAAATCGAATATTGACTTTTACTAATTGATTTTATAGTCGGCCATGTCCAAATTGCAATCAATCTAAAACCCGATTATTTCCCCCACTTTTAGCTTTGGGTGTTAAAAAAAAAAGCACTATATAAATCTAATCCATTATTATTATTATTATTGATATTATATATAATGGGTTTCAACACGTAAAGCACTTTAAGTCTATATAGAAAAAACTTCACAATACACAAAAAATATTGCTCAAATACTGACCATTTAATTGGTATTGTTAATGTCTGTATTTTTATCGATCCGCCCACCTTTGCTTACATCCCAATACTCTAGCTTGCAGTTAACATATCCTCCTCCTCCGAGGATTACACTTGTAAAAAAATTACTTCATTTGCCGACATGGAGGCGAGGAGTACTGCCTTCGAAGTGGTTTCGCACTGTGGATGGATATTAGCGCGAGCAAAAATTAGTACATTGCGTTGAGGACACGTCTATTAGCTTATCGCTGTGAAATTAGCAGACGGCTAGAATGTGTCAATATGCATTATCACGATATAACAATAGTCTTAAAAACTCTTATTGTCGACCAAATTGAAATCATTCATATCGTACGTACATAGTTTATATCGCCTGACCTTAATTGACACCGAGTCAGTGACAGTGGTCATTTGACTGTTGCTTTTTCTTTTAAAGGATACAGTGCAAACATAACAGTGAGGACACACCAGATGGCGCCGATGTTTACCTCCTTGCTGGCGTCCACCACACTGCAGTAACACTCTGTGAAAAGGAAGACGCCGATGGCGTAAACAGAAAAGTCCACCAACCACTGGTACTCCAGGAAGAAACGCAACACTAGGGAAAAAAAGAAGAAAAGCTGTTACTTGTGTTTGTTGACGTGACATTATAGGCTACAGTGTAAATAACAAGTGTTAGTCCAACCGAGGGCATCCATGGCGTTGACTGGTGCTTTTTCCAAGTGGAGGTCGATGTCTTTTGGCACAGTGAGAGGTTTGTTTTCTCCATTTTGTCTCCTGGTGAAAAAATCATGACTTTTTAAAAGATCCATTTGCTTTTAAAAAAAATGTCCCATATTATGCAAAAGTGACTTTTTAATAATGTTCTTTGAACAGTAATGTCTTTAGAGCCTCTGACCCACCTAACTAGATGAGCCTACAACTTGAGTTTTCTAATATATGTATATATATATATATATATATATATATATATATATATATATATATATATATATATATTAGGGGTGTAATGGTACACAAAGATTTTGGTTCGGTATGCACCTTGGTTCAGAGGTCACGGTTCGGTTCACTTTCGGTACGGTAAGAAAACAAAAAAATATTAATTTTTTGGTTATTTATTTACCAAATTTGCAAAATCTTCCACCAAAAATATTTTTCTTTGTGGAATAGTTGATGTGAAGTAATCGGAAACTTGGATAGGTCAATAATTCATACTAACATTGATTTTGATTCAATACTATGTTTTGAAATAAAAAAAAACAACAGCTTTGTTTTATTAGTCAACGTTGCAACTTTTTCTAAATTACTTTTAGCCTTCAAGCTTTTTTATTTCACTTTTGTTTATGTTTTTGTTTATTTTAATAGTATTTTTAGAATGTGTCGTGGGCCTTTAAAACATTAGCTGTGGGCCGCAAATGGCCTACGGGGCACACTTTTGCAACCTCTGCTATAGATCAATCAATCAATCAATGTTTACTTATATAGCCCTAAATCACTAGTGTCTCAAAGGGCTGCACAAACCACTACGACATCCTCGGTCCACATAAGGGCAAGGAAAACTCACACCCAGTGGGACGTCGGTGACAATGATGACTATGAGAACCTTGGAGAGGAGGAAAGCAATGGATGTTGAGCGGGTCTAAAATGGTACTGTGAAATTTCTATCCATAATGGATCCAACACAGTCGCAAGAGTCGGATCCAACACAGCAGCGAGAGTCCCGTTCACAGCGGAGCCAGCAGGAAAACATCCCAATAATAAAAAATAAAATCTGATAAATCTATGGGTAAAAAGCAGAGCCTGGCGACGCATGCACGTTTATCATAACTCTCTCGCTCTCTCTGCCCCTCCCTCACAAATGCTGCTACACACAATTTGTTTTGTTTTTAACCCCTTCTTAACCCTGAATGTACATTGAAAATACACGCAACCCTAACTTAAAATGTCGGACATTTGAGGCATTTAAGAAACTCCACCCGGATAGTCCCGCAAGAGGACATATCCGGTGAAAAGAGGAGGTATAGCCAGTCTATCGTACCACTGCTAGCATGCCGTGTGTTGTTTTTTCTGATTGATTGAAACTTTTATTAGTAGATTGCACAGTACAGTACATATTCCGTATAATTGACCTCTAAATGGTAACACCTGAATATGTTTTTCAACTTGTTTAAGTCGGGTCCACGTTAATCAATTCATGGTGCCTCGGTGTGCATTGTTTACACAACGTGCGGTGCACTACTTTATATGTCCATGTAGAACTCGTTCGGTACACCTCCGAATTGAACCGAAACCCCCGTACTGAAACGGTTTAATACAAATACACGTACCGTTACACCCCTAATATATATCTTTTTTTTTTTTTTTTTTTTTTAAAGAAAGCTTTGCTACACATCTTACAATAAAGCATGGAGCCTTGCCAACTATCTGTTATTCAGCTATAGACGTAGCTGTAGGTTTGATCATTTTATTTTACTTAAATATGCTAACATAGCATGACGTAGTTGTAAAAATTTGACTTTAATGTAAAATTGCAGCTCAAAGAGTATTGCTAACATGTGTGTCCTCCTTAATTATATTGTTGTATGCCAAATTAGGCACAGAAGACTTACTTAAAATTGTTCAAAAATATAGGACTTTTAGTCCCAAATATCAACTTAACTATAAATTCAATATATTAATAAGCTATTGGCTATTTATTCATATGCATTTTTTGTGAGGGGGGGGGCATAAAAGGCCAAAACACAAATATTTTAAGAATGCTTGTTTTCCTTAACATAGGCCTGACATTAGAAGCAAATTTAAGAATGTTTTTAAAGTACCAGTAGAGTGGAAAAGCAATTTGTCTCTATATTGAAGCTATTATAATATATATCTGAATTATGACACCAAAAGACTTCTGAAATTAGCAAATAGATATGATCAAAATAGTACTAATGTCATGGAGATTCCCCGAGCCATTTTGAGAGATATTGAGAAAGCCAGTCACATGATCCATGACATTGTGCTAGTGACCAGAAATCCCTTCCCCATCAACAACAAGGCTAATCGAGCAGATTTTGTGAGAGCCAACAACGATTACTTTGGGAAAAATTATGATTCAGAACCTTATATTTTTTGAGTCTGAACACAAAGAGGATGAGCAATTAGTTTTAAAATGAGACAGCTCAACGGATGCAGCTTTATTGTGAAACTATAGCACCAGCAGCATACAAAACTAACCATAATAAACAAAAATAAAACAAAACAAAAACTTACTATATTTCCACTCTCGCTAGGATGTCGACCGATGGAACACTCATTACCGTTTAGATAAAGATTCAATTGCAAGCCTCACTAAATAGTGTTAAAAAAAGTTCCCTCAATTAGCGTGCTTTTGTGTATTTTTCCCCATCTCAGGGTATGTGAAAGTTGACCAACTAGTAATTGTTTTTAGATCACAGCCAGATATTGAGTACACAATATCCGTTTTCATGCAAATGTTTAATCACTGTTCTTTTTTTCAACAATAATTTCAAGCACAAAGTCTGCTCGCCTGTATTCAGGGATCCTCGTTGGCAAAAACTGACTAATCGCAGCTCTGCGTTCTGCAACGAGAACCTAGGATTTTTGGGAGGTGCACGTAAGCCTTGCGGGAAGGTACGCAGTGGGAGGGGACAAGACGGTGTCGCTTACGCAACCGACGCCGATAACAATAGCAGTGTACGCTTGCATAAAATAGGCTGTCTGTGTTGCAGCTTATAATTACAATATCACTCATATTTGGTTAATTTTAAGGTCATGACATTTAAATGTAGTGTTGGTGGTGGTTTCTGTATGCTTTTAGAGAGGGTATAACGGGCACGATAGAGGACCCTTTATCTGTTGACTCAATTGTTGGCTGTTTATTTACGATTTCGAATGTCTAAAAAAAGAAAAGCATTTGTGTTCTTGTCTTACATAGGAGTGTGAATGATAAACAGCAGATCTCTATCCAATGTTTGCACATTTCCAGTATGAATGATCTGATAATATGGTCAGAGTGCAGAAGCGTTAATATCGTGATGTAGAATCTACGGAAACTCCCAAAGATATTCGAAGCGAAATATTCAAAATGGCTGACTGAATTTGTGGCATTTTGTGATGTTGAGACGGTATTTTCACATACTTTGTGGATTGTAAATACAATTTGATATGGTTTAATGGATACAATTAACACAAATAACCTTATAAACTCAACTTGTTTTTCCACTCTACAGGTACTTTTAAACTGAAACTGTACGTTTTTAATTTTACCTATCGTTCACAATCATTATGAGACAAGAAGACAAGGGTTTTTTTTGCTTTCTAACATAACAATAGGCTGATTCTTGGTGGCAAGCAATGCAGCTAATGGATAACTTAAAACATGCATTAAAAAAAACGTCAACAATACTTAATTTACGTTCCGTAACCCATATAATAACATAACTATAGCGACATTGTAGTTGTAAGAGTGAACACTGAGGAACTATTTTTCTACCGTAGTAACACATTGGCGTGCTTCAGTATTAGCTGTAAAAGCTAACTACGGCAAGCGATAAGCTAGCATCTACAACGTCACCAAAAGCGTTTGAGTTTGTAATGCACAACACTGCGATATGACAGCAATCTGTACTGATTGAAAAACATGACAGTATCTGTAAAGTATTAGCCCACATTTCATGTTTTGTTTGTACACAGTTGAGCTAGCCAGACAGAGTATGTACTGCAGTTGCACCAACACGCATGACGTGCTGCGTCTATCATGACCGATATTAAAGTGACTCACTCGATGGACAGTTGTTCGTCTGCTACAGCTGGCCGGGGACATTTCCTGTTGATTTTGGATAAGCAATCCACTTATGTCAAAATAGCCTGGCTCCAAGTTGCATATTTATAGCGTCAAAATCACTTTCATCCCCGTCCTGGCTTCCGTCTGCTCCAACGTCTCACTCTTCCTTCGTGCTCGCTTCAATAAGCAGCAGTATATATAGCGTCAAAAGTATAAGGTGGTAAATCCTCATTTGTCCTAAAATAGACGTATTTGTTGTCTGTTACCAAGTCTAGCATGATTAGAACACAGACTTCAAAAGTAGGAGCACATACGTTGCCAGAAGTCAGACGTGCGCTACAAAGGGCTGGGCGATATGGAGGAAAAAGTATATCTCAATATATTTTTATTTAAACTCGATATTCGATATATACCTTGATATATTTTTCGGTGAAAGTATACATGTAAATATGTTCATTTTCATTCAGTGAAATTGAAATGAATGACAACTGTACTATAAACAGTCAGTGGCACTTTTATTAACCAAGTTAGTCAAGATGGGTATTAACAGCACAGAAAAAAAACTGAGTAGTACAGAATTACATAACATAAATAAAATAGAAAAATATTTCCCCCCCCAAAAAATAAGATAGCTGTGCAAATATTACAAAATGTACAAAACTCAAATAAAAAAATACATTTGCAGGCAGGAACTTTGTGATTTCCCTGTTCTTGCCTCTATTTGACCAGTCCCTCTAATTGACCAGTAAACAACCAACCAATCATGGGTATTCTTATAGTGCAAGCACGTCGAGTAAAGGGAGGGATTTAGCAGCCCATGGAGGAAGAGCAGGGGAGGACAACGTACACAACAAATTAGCGCCGTTTGATCATTTTAACATGAAATAAATTATATCAATATTACGATATTTTCTTAATTTATATCTTGTAAAAAAAAAATCGATATATCTTACAAACTCAATATATCACCAAGCCCTAGCACTGCTACGGAAAACAGAAATCTATACGTGAAAGAAATCAGTCCCGGAAAAAATAATAATTTTAAAAGATAGGGTAAATATTGAACATATTACATATTGTTATGAACGTGTCCATCTTTCAGGCTATTTTTTCATCAGATTTAAAATATATATATTTTTTTTAAAGACGTGTGTTTCTGTCTCTCATAATGATTGTTAACGAAACGAAATATAAAAAAAATAGCTCAGTTCCCCTTTAAGGCAAACAAATTCCTGCCTGCATGTGTTGGGACACTCCCTCTCTCCCACCTGTCTCTCCTGTTGGTTTTGGGCATCTGTTTCCCAGCCAAGGCACACAGCTCTCCCTCGGATGGGTGCTTGAACCGGAACAGACTGCAAAAAACAAAACAAATAGGTGGGTCAACGGCAATGACAAATGTATTGTAGCGGTTGATGGCGACTAACCTGCCATTGCAGAGTAGCCAACGTGCAAACGAGCAATGGGGCGCCATCCTCTGCATGATGCTAGCGGTCAGCAAACTGACCACAAGCTGAATCCCCATCAGCGCCTGCCAGGAAAATACACAAGCCTTCTTAAGACCGTTTCCTTAAAAGTAAACCTACATTTTTAAATAATTAAATTTAAAAAACTACTACTGGATTGGGTCTATTAGATCAGTGTTTTTCAACCACTGTGCCGTGGGAGATTATGCAGTTTCACCTATTTTGGTTAAAAATATTTTTTGCAAACCAGTAATTAAAATCTGCAAATAATGTGCTGTTGTTGAGTGTCTGTGCTGTCAAGAGCTCGGCGGCGTAACCATGTTATTCTCTTCCATATCAGTAGGTGGCAGCCTGTAGCTAATTGCTTTGTAGATGCCGGGAACACGTCGTGTGAGACGACAATGGTTTGTCTGGATCACAATATGCAGGCGACAGCAGGAAGCAGCGTGCAGGTAAAAAGGTATCTAATGCTTAAACCAAAAATAAACAAAAGGAGAGTGCCCCTAGAAAAATGGATTAAAGCTTAGGGATGAAACTAAAACTGAACTGGCTACAAAGTACACAACAGAACGCTGGACGACAGCAAAGATTTACAGCGTGTGGAGTGGACACTGCGTCCACAAGGTACACCCATACGTACATTACATGACAATCAACAATCTCCACACAAAAAAAGATAGCAACAATTTAAATATTCTTGATTGCTAAAACAAAGCAGGTGCGTTGAATAGCGCTCAAAGGAAGACATGACATTGCTACAGGAAAATACCAAAATAGGAGCGCAAGACAAGATCTAAAACTGAACAAGCCAAAATAAGTCACGCGGATGTGACAGGTGGTGACAGTACACCTACTTTGAGACAAGTGCGATGCATGTCTGGTTATGGTTTGGATTCATATCAAACAATTGTGACAACTTTTTATTGTCTACTGAGTTTAATTTATGATTTCTGCTGGTGGTGTGCCTCTGGATTTTTCCAATTTAAAAAATGTGCATCGGTTAAAAAAAGGTTGAAAAACACTGTATTACAGGCCTGGGCAATTATTTTGACTCGGGGGGGCCAAATTTAGAGAAAAAAATGTGTCTGGGGGCCGGTATATCTGTTTTTTAGGATCACTAATACAAAACTTCATAAAAATGTCTGATTGAACGCTAAAAACGTTACGACAGGCCACTTTAAAAAAACGTAATGTATTTTTATATTTTTCTATGAAGGATAAAACACTGAATATTGACAACATATGAAAGACACACCCCCTGTCGATCGACATATTTTACGATCAAGTGGAACACAACAAAAATGCAACAAACAGTGAAACATGAACACTAAGGGTACAAAATAAACCCACCTAAAATCTGATACATATGTGAAGTGAATTATATTTATATAGCGCTTTTCTCTAGTGACTCAAAGCGCTTTACATAGTGAAACGCAATATCTAAGTTACATTTAAAGCAGTGTGGCTGGCACTGGGAGCAGGTGGGTAAAGTGTCTCGCTCAAGAACACAACGGCAGTGACTAGGATGGCGGAAGCGGGGATCGAACCTGGAACCCTCAAGTTGCTGGCACGACCACTCTACCAACCGAGCTATACCGTCCCACATTGTCCAACTCTTAATTACTGATTCCGATATCAACCGAGAGAGAGATGGGAGATCTAATTGCTCGTATAAAAGGAAGATGTCTTGGTTACTCCTCGCATAACCAACTTTTTGCAGAATTTGCAAATTGATAGTTTTTTATCCGTCAGACTAGGGCTGGGCGATATGGCCTTTTTTTAATATTACAATATTTTTAGGCCATATCGCGATATACGATATATATCTCGGTGTTTTGCCTTAGCCTTGAATGAACACTTGGTACATATAATCACAACAGTATGATAATTCTATGTGTCTACATTAAAACATTTTTGTTCATACTGCATTAATATATGATCATTTGAAATTTTCATGCAGAGAAGGAAATCACAACTAAGTCAATTGACCAAAACTGTATTTATTAAAGTTATTAGCAGGTGACTTTTCAAATGATGCTACATATTAGCAGTAATGCTATTTTTGGTAGCAACGCTTGTGCCCCACACTTGACAAATTAAAGTTGTCTTTTCGACATATTCCCACTTGAAGCCGAACCACCACCAGACGTTGGACCCCGTGTTGTTTTTCTTGGGAAATAATTCTTCCTTCATTTGTTACCTGATTCGCACCTTCTTTCGCACCGTCGCAACAGACCGCTAGCATCACGGCTAACGTTAGCCACGCTGCTACCTCTCTGCTGGGCGAGGGCGTATATGTATGTGACGTATGACATGACAGTATGTGACGTATGTAAGAACATGCGCTTACACTCTGTGAGAAGGAGGCACAAGAAGGAGTGGGTTGAGCATGTAGTGTACTGCCAGCAGCTAAAAACAACTGCGTGAGAACGTATACTCGAATATTACGATATAGTCATTTTCTATATCGCCCAGCGACAAACCCGCGATACATCGCGTATATGGATATATCGCTCAGCCCTACGTCAGACACTTTAAAATAATCCCAAACCATGTCGTTAGTCAGTCACCGAGCGAGCTCGCTTGATAGCCACGGCTACGGCACCTGCAACAACACACACTTGTTGTTATGCTCCGCTCGTGGCGGTTTGACGAGGTCATCAAGCGTCGCCAGTAAACTTCTCATGCTACACTGAGGTATACCGCCCTGATATTTGCTGAATTATCCCCCAGGGATCAATAAAGTACTTTCTATTCTATTATATTCTACAATTAGTGCACCAACCCAAAAAAACTCCCTTTTTCATGACAAAGAAAAAAAAAAAAGATTCCCTCCGCCCGCGGGACAAATTATCAGGCGTTGGCCGGTCTGCAGCTACAAAAAGATTGGGGACCACTGGTATATATCACTAAGCTTTAGAACTTTGTTGTGAAAATCTCCTTCCATGTCTGTGGAAATGCTTCCCACCCACACTGCTTGGTGCCTCGTCTGAGCTGCTGTTACGTAGATGACCACAGTAACTAATTAGATGACCATAGCAACTGATTAGATGACCAGAGCAACTAATTAGATGACCATCGTAACTAGTATATCATCGATAAGCGCATATAGATAGATAGATAGATAGTACTTTATTGATTCCGTCAGGAGAGTTCCTTCAGGAAAATTAAAATTCCAGAAGCAGTGTACAGAGTTAAGATCAATTTTCCAACCACTGAAATACTTTGTATAGTTGAAGACTTACGGTCATTAGAAAACATGAGTGCACGTCATAATAGCAGCTAACGGACGATGGCGTGGAACACCGCAGAGGCCACCACGGTGTATGTTTCTTTTAGTTTATTTTCATAGCTGTATATAGAAGTAGTTGGTTGTATCCGCTGATTTAATGTCTTTAATGTCCTCTGTGTTCTTTGATGTTTCCCTCTTACACACATGTGAGAGGGATGTGTGCTATGGCTATGAGTTGTTGTTGTTTTTTTCCCTTGGCCTCAGTCTGGACCCCCTCTCCAGGGCCCAAGTTTAGACCGATTATTTTATTTTATTTTAATCTTCTATTTTTTTCTCCCATTCCCCCCACTTGTTTACCTGTATCTCATCTTTTTTGTAAGGGGCGCTGGAAGTGAAGTGAAGTGAATTATATTTATATAGCGCTTTTTCTCTAGTGACTCAAAGCGCTTTACATAGTGAAACCCAATATCTAACTTACATTCAAACCAGTGTGGGTGGCACTGGGAGCAGGTGGGTAAAGTGTCTTGCCCAAGGACACAACGGCAGTGACTAGGATGGCGCAAGTGGGAATCGAACCTGCAACCCTCAAGTTGCTGGCACGGCCACTCTACCACCCGAGCTAAACCGCCCCGTCAGCGATCCTGTTCTGTCTCCCTGTAATGTTTGTCTGATCTTGAATGGGATTGTGCTGAAAATTTTAATTTTCCTGATGGAACTCTCCTGAAGGAATAAATAAAGTACTATCTAATCTAAACTTTCCATCTTAAAAATCTAAAAAAAATGATTTGGGAATGTCCGCCATGCGGCCCGTTGATGAGAGAGCCTCCGCTGGTTCACCATTTAAGGCCTACTGAAATGAGATTTTCTTATTCAAACGGGGATAGCAGGTCCATTCTATGTGTCATACTTGATCATTTCACGATATTGCCATGTTTTTGCTGAAAGGATTTAGTAGAGAACATCGACAATAAAGTTAGCAACTTTTGGTCGCTAAAAAAAAAGCCCTGCCTGACGTCACGAGTTGCAGGGCTCCACACATATTCACATTGTTTATAATGGGAGCCACCAGCAGTAAGAGCAATTCGGACAGAGAAAGCGACAATTTCCCCATTATTTTGAGCGAGGATGAAAGATTTGTGTATTAGGGTATTGATAGTGAGGACTAAAGAATAAAAAAAGCGACGGCTCCGGGCGTCGCCAATGTGAGCATTTCAGATGTAATTAGACACATTTACTAGGATAATTCCGGAAGATCCCTTATCTGCTTATTGTTTTAATAGTGTTTTAGTGAGATTGTAAAGATTGTAAAGACACATCTCGAGGTCGGATGGCTGCGGTGAACACACAGTGTCTCAGAGAGAAGCCGAGGAGCCAAGCTCACAGCAGCCTTTTTTGACAGCTGCTGCAGGACGACGAATAATCCAATGATGTCTCCGGTAAAATATAAATCCAAATGTTGCCATCCAAAAACATGCTGGTTGACGTAGAGAAAACATGCTCGCTTGACTGCTCCGCTTTACAACAAACAAAGAAACACCGGCTGTGTCCAGATGCTAAAGACAGCTGCTTTCCACCAACAGCATTGTTCTTTATAGTCTCCAGTATTAAATGAACAAATTGCAAAAGATTCAGCAACACAGATGTCCAGAATACTGTGTAATTATGCGATTTAAGCAGACGACTTTTAGCCGCTAGTGGTGCAGGGCTAATATTTTTTTGTTTGTTTTTTTTTTTTTTGTGCAGGGCTACTATTTCCTGACAGCCCGTGACGTCACGCGTCATCATTACGCAACGTTTTCAACAAGAAACTCGCGGGAAATTTAAAACTGCAATTTAGTAAACTAAAAAGGCCGTATTGGCATGTGTTGCAATGTTAATATTTCATCATTGATATATAAACTATCAGACTGCGTGGTCGGTAGTAGTGGGTTTCAGTAGGCCTTTAAAAGGAGAAAGGCGGCACCAAATGGTTGAAGTGCGTGTTTCAGGGGAAGACAATTTCAGCAGCACCAACTAACCACAGGTAAATTAATTCACGCAAACACATCGCAATATAAGTCGTCCACCATTTTATGTATCATGCAGTTATATTGCATTTAAAAATGTGTAACAGAAAGCCGAGAGAGAATATAAGAAGGAGGCAAAGTGCTAAATTTAGCCAAGCACCTGTCAGTGATGCCCGCTTGAGACGGTAGCACTTTAACATTAGCAAGCTAGCTCCTGCGGCGAAGCGAACTCGCGAACAAACTTGACAAGTGTTGTGTAATTTAAACGCGTAAAAATTAAACCCGGTTACCATTTATTCTTCTGGGTAGCTTGCTTGTACGGACAAAGAGGTCGCCGCTTCTTTACAAGCAGCGATTTCTTCTTCTTCTTCTTCTTCTTTTGTTTTTATGGCGGTTGGCAAGCAACCTTCTGGTGTGCATTACCGCCACCTACTGTAATGGAGTGTGGACCGAGGTGGATCCCTACTCTATATTCTTTTACTTAACCCAGTGTTTTTTAAATATGTGTATATTGCTTTATATCCTATGTTTTCTGAATGCAATCCTAATATATCTCCCACTTCTAACCTAATATTTTCTTTTGCTAACTTATTTTCCAGTATTTCTCTTTCTCTATTATATTTCCTACATTGTATTAAGACATGGTCAACATTTTCTATCTGGTGGCAAAAATCACACAGCCCTGTAGTATGTTTGCCTATCAATTTTAGTGAACTATTTAGATATGTATGCCCTAATCTCATTCTAGTCATAATGTCTTCTTCCTTCCTATTTCTACCCCCTCCTCTCATTACACCTACTTTCCTCTGGACTTTGTAAAACTCTCTACCTTTTGTTTCCTTATTCCAATTATCCTGCCACTTTTTATTGTGTTCTATCTTAATTATGCTCTTCACTTCTTCTTTACTGTGCTTAATCTCCATGTTTACTTCTGTTTTAGTGGTTGCTTGTTTTGCGTATCTATCAGCTAACTCATTTCCCTCAACTCCTACATGAGCAGGAACCCAGAGAAATGTTACCACACCTCCCGCTTTATTTATTCTGTAGATTGCCTGAACTATTTCATAAACTATATCTAGTCTTGTTTCTGATGTTATGTTTTTTATGCTCGTCAATGCACTGCTGGAGTCCGAGCACACGACTACTTTCCTAGCTTTGTTTTCCTCTATCCAGTTAACTGCCATATAAATTGCTACCAATTCCCCCGTAAAAACAGATAGTTTATCACTAATTCTTTTATTCAACACTATATTTCTCTGTGGGATAACTGCAGCAGCTCCTACTTTACTATTTATAGTTTTTGATGCATCTGTGTATATCATAATATTATCAAAAAACATTTCCTCAATCCGTTGTTCTATTTGGTAACTATTTAAATGTCTATTCTTCAGTAACTGCATGTCTACCTTTGGGTTTTCATACATCCACGGTGGTATTGCAGGAATTGGTACTGTAGGGCTCACTTTAATATTGTCAATTTGTGTTTTTTTACATATATCTCCTATTATCCACCCAAAACTATTCATTTTTTCCTTCCCTTTTTCTTGGCAATTTATTAGCACTTGACGGGTTGGATGTCCTTGCTTGGATCCTTTTAAGTTTGCCCAATAAACTGCTGAGAGTTGATCTCTCCTCATGTCCAAAGGTTTTTCATTCATTTCTACTTGTAATGCTGCCACTGGAGTAGATTTAGTAGCTCCACAACATAATCTTAACGCCTGCGACTGGATCCGGTCTATTTTCTCAAGTAGAGTTTTTGAAGCAGATCGATAAATAATGCATCCGTAGTCGATAACAGACCGAATTAAAGTGATATATATTGTTTTCAATGTTAACCTATCAGCCCCCCAATCTTTACCCCTCAAAGCCCTCATTATATTTAACACCTTTTTACTTTTCTCCATTATCTTGCTGATGTGGGTTGACCAGTTAATATTTTTATCAAACCATATTCCTAAATATTTAAAAACTTGTACCTCTTCTATGTTTTCTCCATAGAGTTTTATTTGGAGCTTGTTTTGTATTTTCCTCTTCGTAAAATGTATGACTTTTGTCTTTCCAACAGAGAATCTTAAACCCCAAGCCGTCCCCCAGTCTTGAACATTATTTACCGCTTTTTGAATCTTCTTTTCTATATAATTTGTATTTCTACCTCTCTTCCACATCACTCCATCATCAGCAAACAATGCCACCTCCACTAACCCTTCCACTTCACTAAAAACTTCATTTATCATGATGGAAAATAGTACTGGACTTATTATACTCCCTTGTGGGGTCCCATTTTCCACTTTGTATTCTCTACTATATTCATTTTCTATCTTTACTAATAATGTTCTACTTGTTAAAAAGTCTTTTATCCATCTGTACATTCTTCCTCTAATCCCAATCCTATTTAGTTTCATCAGCAACCCCTGTTTCCACAACATATCATACGCTTTCTCTATGTCAAAAAATACCGCAATTATACTTTCTTTATTTATTTGTCCCTTTCTAATTTCCTCTTCCAGCTGCACTGCTGGGTCATTTGTGCTTCTTGCTTTGCGAAAACCACTTTGGTAGTTTTTTATAATTTCTTTTGACTCTAAATAATATATTAATCTTTCATTAATCATTTTTTCCATTACTTTGCCCAAATTTGAGGTCAATGCAATCGGCCTATAATTTCCTGCCTCTTCCGGATCTTTCCCTGGCTTGCATATTGGAATTATTACAGCTGTTTTCCACTCATCTGGTAATTTTCCTTCTTCATATATCCTATTATATAATTTCAAGACCACTTCTTTGCCGATGCTACCTAAATTTTTGATCATTTGATAACTCACCAGGTCTTTCCCTGCCGTCGTATTTTTAACTTTTTTTAAAATTCGAACCATTTCATCCAAAGAAAATGTCATATCCACAGTGTTGATAAAACTATTATCGTTGTCTTCCTTCATTTCCTCAATATTTACACTAATTGTTTCTTCTCTCTTTTGTTTTTCTACATTTTTCAAATTATCATTACTGTGCACTTTAACAAAGGTTTTTGCTAAAAGTTCTGCTTTTTCTTTATTTCCTACCACACTCCGCATTCCATCTTTCATCACATGATTTTTATGTTCTTTTCTGAGCCCTGACATTCTCTTGATCATTCCCCACACTTGGCTTAAAGGAGTAGTTCTATTTAGTGTTTCACAAAAAGTTCTCCAATGGTGTTTTCTTGTTTTTTTAATAACATACCTTACTCTAGCTTGATGCCTTTTATACTGGATCATGTCTTGGAAATTATGTGTTCTTCTCAATATTCTAAATGCTCTATTCCGTTCTTGTATTGCATCTGTGCACTCTTGTGTCCACCACGGCACTATCTTCCTTCTTCTCCCTATACTATTCCTTGGTATGCTCTGTTCGGCTGCTTCTATTATGCACTTTGTAATATCTGTATTTAATTGTTCAATATCTTGATTTATATCTACTTCCTTTAAAGTTATGTCGGTAATTTCCCTAAATTTCTCCCAGTCACCATGATTATACTTCCATCTTCCTTCTATCCTAGTGCTTTCTGTCCTATGATTTATGTTTATGTGAATGACGATTGGATAGTGATCACTTCCCATTGTGCTGTATTTATTTACTTCCCACTCCACCTTTCCTGCTAACCCTTGTGACACTAGTGTTAAATCTATTGCTGTTTCTTTACCCGTGACGACATCTAACCTTGTTCCCGACCCATCATTCACACACACCAGTTCTTTTTCCTCCAAAAGTGCTTCCAATGTATAGCAGCGATTTCTTGACAACAGCTGTCGGGACATGTGAGGCGTCTTCTTCCTCGCCGGTGACGTCAGCGACGGCCTCGTCCTGATTAATCATGCGTGATGCTGCCTCCTAGCGTACGGCGGGGAAATCGCATACCCACTTTGGCTGCAGCAAGAGGGAGGTCAATCGTAGCGTTCAAGTGCCCAGTCAATGTCAATCAATGTTTATTTATATAGCCCTAAATCAAAAGTGTCTCAAAGGGCTGCACAAGCCACAGCGACATCCGCGGATCAGCGCACACAAGGGCAAGGAAGAACTCACAACCCAGTGGGACGTCGATGACAATGACAAGGAGAAACCTTGGAGAGGACTGCAAATGTGGATACCCCCCCCTTCTAGGGGAGACCGGTGCAATGGACGTTGAGTGGGTCTGACATAATATTGTGAAATACCAGTCCATAGTGGACCCAACATATCATCAATCAATCAATGTTTACTTATATAGCCCTAAATCACTAGTGTCTCAAAGGGCTGCACAAACCACCACGACATCCTCGGTAGGCCCACATAAGGGCAAGGAAAACTCACACCCAGTGGGACATCGGTGACAATAATGACCCAGTGGGACGTCGGTGACAATGATGACTATGAGAACCTTAGAGAGGAGGAAAGCAATGGATGTCGAGCGGGTCTAACATGATACTGTGAAAGTTCAATCCACAATGGATCCAACACTGTCGCGAGAGTCCAGTCCAAAGCGGATCCAACACAGCAGCGAGAGTCCCGTTCACAGCGGAGCCAACAGGAAACCATCCCAAGCGGAGGCGGATCAGCATCGCAGAGATGTCCCCAGCCGATACACAGGCAAGCAGTACATGGCCACCGGATCGGACCGGACCCCCTCCACAAGGGAGAGTGGGACATAGAAGAAAAAGAAAAGAAACGGCAGATCAACTGGTCTAAAAAGGGAGTCTATTTAAAGGCTAGAGTACACAAATGAGTTTTAAGGTTAGACTTAAATGCTTCTACTGAGGTGGCATCTCGAACTGTTACCGGGAGGGCATTCCAGAGTACTGGAGCCCGAACGGAAAATGCTCTATAGCCCGCAGACTTTTTTTGGGCTTTGGGAATCACTAACAAGCCGGAGTCCTTTGAACGCAGATTTCTTGCCGGGACATATGGTGCAATACAATCGGCAAGATAGGATGGAGCTAGACCGTGTAGTATTTTATACGTAAGTAGTAAAACCTTAAAGTCACATCTTAAGTGCACAGGAAGCCAGTGCAGGTGAGCCAGTACAGGCGTAATGTGATCAAACTTTCTTGTTCTTGTCAAAAGTCTAGCAGCCGCATTTTGTACCAACTGTAATCTTTTAATGCTAGACATGGGGAGACCCGAAAATAATACGTTACAGTAGTTGAGGCGAGACGTAACAAACGCATGGATAATGATCTCAGCGTCTTTAGTGGACAGAATGGAGCGAATTTTAGCGATATTACGGGGATGAAAGAAGGCCGTTTTAGTAACGCTTTTAATGTGTGCCTCAAAGGAGAGAGTTGGGTCGAAGATAATACCCAGATTCTTTACCGTGTCGCCTTGTTTAATTGTTTGGTTGTCAAATGTTAGAGTTGTATTATTAAATAGAGTTCGGTGTCTAGCAGGACCGATAATCAGCATTTCCGTTTTTTTGGCGTTGAGTTGCAAAAAGTTAGCGGACATCCATTGTTTAATTTCATTAAGACACGCCTCCAGCTGACTACAATCCGGCGTGTTGGTCAGCTTTAGGGGCATGTAGAGTTGGGTGTCATCAGCATAACAGTGAAAGCTAACACCGTATTTGCGTATGATGTCACCTAGCGGCAGCATGTAGATGCTGAAGAGTGCAGGGCCAAGGACCGAACCCTGGGGAACTCCACACGTTACCTTAACGTAGTCCGAGGTCACATTGTTATGGGAGACACACTGCATCCTATCAGTAAGATAAGAGTTAAACCAAGACAGGGCTAAGTCATTCCAATTCGTGTTTTGATACGAACATAATAGTGATAGTCCAGTCCATAGTGGATCTAGCATATTATTGTGAAAGTCCAGTCCATAGTGGCTCTAACATAATAGTGAGAGTCCAGTCCATAGTAGTTCTAACATAATATTGTGAAAGTCCAGTCCATAGTGGTTCTAACATATTAGTGAGAGTCCAGTCCATAGTGGAGCTAACATAATAGTGAGAGTCCAGTCCATAGTTGATCTAACATAATATTGTGAAAGTCCAGTCCATAGTGGCTCTAACATATTAATGAGAGTCCAGTCCATAGTGGATTCAACATAATAGTGAGCGTCCAGTCCATAGTGGATCTAACATAATATTGTGGAAGTCCAGTCCATAGTGGTTCTAAAATATTAGTGTGAGTCCAGTCCATAGTGTATCTAACATAATAGTGATAGTTCAGTCCATAGTGGATCTAACGTAATAGTGACAGTCCAGTCCATCGTGGATCTAACATAAAAGTGAGAGTCCAGTCCATAGTGGCTCTAACATAATAGTGAGAGTCCAGTCCATAATGGATCTAACATAATATTGTGAAAGGCCAGTCCATAGTGGTTCTAACATAAAAGTGAGAGTCCAGTCCATAGTGGATCTAACATAATACTGTGAAAGTCCAGTCCATAGTGGCTTCAACATATTAGTGCGAGTCCAGTCCATAGTGGATCTCACATAATAGTGAGAGTCCCGTCCGTAGTGGATCTAACATAAAAGTGGGAGTCCAGTCCATAGTGGATCTAACATAGTACTGTGAAAGTCCAGTCCATAGTGGCTCCAACATATTAGTGAGAGTCCAGTCCATAGTGGATCTAACATAATATTGTGGAAGTCCAGTCTATAGTGGTTCTAACATATTCGTGAGAGTCCAGTCCATAGTGGATCTAACATAATAGTGATAGTTCAGTCCATAGTGGATCTAACATAATAGTGAGAGTCCAGTCCATAGTGGTTCTAACATATTAGTGAGAGTCCAGTCCATAGTGGAGCTAACATAATAGTGAGAGTCCAGTCCATAGTGGATCTAACATAATATTGTGGAAGTCCAGTCCATAGTGGATCTAACATACTAGTGATAGTCCAGTCCATAGTGGATGTAACATAATAGTGAGAGTCCAGTCCATAGTGGATCCAACATAATTTTGTGAAAGTCCAGTCCATAGTGGCTCTAACATAAAAGTGAGAGTCCAGTCCATAGTGGATTCAACATAATACTGTGAAAGTCCAGTCCATAGTGGCTCCAACATATTAGTGAGAGTCCAGTCCATAGTGGATCTAACACAATATTGTGGAAGTCCAGTCCATAGTGGTTCTAACATATTAGTGAGAGTCCAGTCCATAGTGGATCTAACATAATAGTGATAGTTCAGTCCATAGTGGATCTACCATAATAGTGAGAGTCCAGTCCATAGTGGATCCAACATAAAAGTGAGAGTCCAGTCCATAGTGGCTCTAACATAATAGTGAGAGTCCAGTCCATAGTGCAGGGGTAGGAAACCTATGGTTCTAGAGCCAGATATGGCTCTTTCGATGACTGCATCTGGCTCTCAGATAAATCTAGCTGACATTGCTTAACGGTAAGTAATGAATAATTCCGCTGGTAATCACAGTGTCAAAAATAACGTTCAAAATATAAAACATTCTCATGCCTTTTAATCCATCTATCCGGTTTCTACCGCACCTGTTCAAGAAGTCGTATTAATGGTAATAAGTATTTTATTTATTGTTGGTTAGCTTCAGAATAACAATGTTATTAAAAATAATAAGAGACTTATTATACTCTAAAAATGTATGGTCTTACTTAAAAATGCACTCATTTAGTTGTATTCAGTCTTAAAACAAGTATTATATGGCTCTCACGGAAATACTTTTTAAAATATTTGGCTTGTATGGCTCTCTTCGCCAAAAAGGTTCCTGACCCCTGCCATAGTGGATCTAACATAATATTGTGAAAGTCCAGTCCATAGTGGTTCTAACATATTAGTGAGAGTCCAGTCCATAGTGGAGCTAACATAATATTGTGAAAGTCCAGTCCATAGTGGTTCTAACATATTAGTGAAAGTCCAGTCCATAGTGGCTCTAACATATTAGTGAGAGTCCAGTCCATAGTGGATCTAACATAATAGTGAGAGTCCATTCCATAGTGGATCTAACATAATATTGTGGAAGTCCAGTCCATAGTGGTTCTAACATAATAGTGATAGTCCAGTCCACAGTGGATCTAACATTATAGTGAGAGTCCAGTCCATAGTGGCTCTAACATAAAAGTGAGAGTCCAGTCCATAGTGGATCTAACATAATACTGTGAAAGTCCAGTCCATAGTGGCTCCAACATATTAGTGAGAGTCCAGTCCATAGAGGATCTAACATAATAGTGAGAGTCCATTCCATAGTGGATCTAACATAATATTGTGGAAGTCCAGTCCATAGTGGAGCTAACATAATATTGTGAAAGTCCAGTCCATAGTGGCTCTAACATATTAGTGAGAGTCCAGTCCATAGTGGATCTAACATAATAGTGAGAGTCCATTCCATAGTGGATCTAACATAATATTGTGGAACTCCAGTCCATAGTGGTTCTAACATAATAGTGATAGTCCAGTCCATAGTGGATCTAACTTTATAGTGAGAGTCCAGTCCATAGTGGATCTAACATAATAGTGTGAAAGTCCAGTCCATAGTGGCTCTAACATATTAGTGAGAGTCCAGTCCATAGTGGATCTAACATAATAGTGAGAGTCCAGTCCATAGTGGATCTAACATAATATTGTGGAAGTCCAGTCCATATTGGCTCTAACATAATAGTGATAGTCCAGTCCATAGTGGATCTAACATAATAGTAATAGTCCAGTCCATAGTGGCTCTAACATATTAGTGAGAGTCCCGTCCATAGTGGATCTAACATAATATTGTGGAAGTCCAGTCCATATTGGCTCTAACATAATAGTGATAGTCCAGTCCATAGTGGATCTAACATAATAGTAATAGTCCAGTCCATAGTGGCTCTAACATATTAGTGAGAGTCCAGTCCGTAGTGGATCTAACATAATATTGTGGAAGTCCAGTCCATAGTGGCTCTAACATAGTAGTGATAGTCCAGTCCATAGTGGATCTAACATAATAGTATTAGTCCAGTCCATAGTTGATCTAACATAATAGTGAGAGTCCAGTCCATAGTGGATCTAACATAACAACATAGTGGATCTAACATAATAGTGAGAGTCCAGCCCATAGTGGATCTAACATAGTATTGTCCAGTCCAGTCCATAGTGTATCTAACATAATATTGTGAGAGTCCAGTCCATAGTGGATCTAACATAATATTGTGAAAGTCCAGTCCATAGTGGATATAACATAATAGTAATAGTCCAGTCCATAGTGGCTCTAACATATTAGTGAGAGTCCAGTCCGTAGTGGATCTAACATAATATTGTGGAAGTCCAGTCCATAGTGGCTCTAACATAGTAGTGATAGTCCAGTCCATAGTGGATCTAACATAATAGTATTAGTCCAGTCCATAGTGGATCTAACATAATAGTGAGAGTCCAGTCCATAGTGGATCTAACATAACAACATACTGGATCTAACATAATAGTGAGAGTCCAGTCCATAGTGGATCTAACATAACAACATAGTGGATCTAACATAATAGTGAGAGTCCAGCCCATAGTGGATCTAACATAGTATTGTCCAGTCCAGTCCAGAGTGTATCTAACATAATATTGTGAGAGTCCAGTCCATAGTGGATATAACATAATAGTGAAAGTCCAGTCCATAGTGGATCTAACATAATAGTAATAGTCCAGTCCATAGTGGCTCTAACATATTAGTGAGAGTCCAGTCCGTAGTGGATCTAACATAATATTGTGGAAGTCCAGTCCATAGTGGCTCTAACATAGTAGTGATAGTCCAGTCCATAGTGGATCTAACATAATAGTATTAGTCCAGTCCATAGTGGATCTAACATAATAGTGAGAGTCCAGTCCATAGTGGATCTAACATAACAACATAGTGGATCTAACATAATAGTGAGAGTCCAGTCCATAGTGGATCCAACATAACAACATAGTGGATCTAACATAATAGTGAGAGTCCAGCCCATAGTGGATCCAACATAGTATTGTCCAGTCCAGTCCATAGTGTATCTAACATAATATTGTGAGAGTCCAGTCCATAGTGGATCTAACATAATATTGTGAAAGTCCAGTCCATAGTGGATATAACATAATAGTGAGAGTCCAGTCCATAGTGGATCTAACATAATATTGTGAAAGTCCAGTCCATAGTGGATCTAACATAATATTGTGAAAGTCCAGTCCATAGTGGATATAACATAATAGTGAGAGTCCAGTCCATAGTGGATCTAACATAATATTGTGAAAGTCCAGTCCATAGTGGCTCTAACATAATAGTGAAAGTGGTGGAGAAAATGGAACAGATTTTAGCGATATTACGGAGATGAAAGAGTGCTCTGTGAAAGATTTGTAATTTCTGGTTCTGATAGGAGCCCTGCGTTATTGCTACACTGGCAGCTGGTGGATGTAAAAAAAATAGTCTGACAGCTTTATTTTGAGTATTTTCTTTTGTGTGTGACTTTACATTCAAATTGATGGTATTTACAAATGCCTGTTTTATTATGTGGAATACCCCGCCTTCCGCCCGATTGTAGCTGAGATAGGCGCCAGCGCCCCCCGCAACCCCGTAAGGGACAAGCGGTAGAAAATGGATGGATGGATGGATGGATGTAATAATAATAGTTTGCCTGTACCGTAAATTAAATTTGTACTCTGTTTTACGAGATTCAGGTAATCTTACTTTTTACAAGTATTTAAATATTGTGACAGTTTCTATGTTCCTATGTTTCAGTAGTTTGCCGTCAAGGCCTTCTCTGCTGGCCTAACGGAACCAGAAATCATTATCATAATACCATACCATACCATACCAACTTTATTTATAAAGCCCTTTAAAAACAAAGGGCTGTACACCACAAAGAAATAGAGGCAACGGACGGACTAAAAATTGACATTTAAAACTGAAATAAAGTACACATTGAAAAAGCAAATACAAATTACCCTAAGAACAATTTGTTAGATAAAAAGCAGTTAAGAAGTTAAAAACAGTCAAAACATTTAAAAGTTAAAAACAGTTTAAAGTCTCATGCTGAGTTTTAAAGCTAGTGAATAAAATGGGTTTTAAGAAAGTTCTTAAAAAGATTTAATCAATTAAACATAAACATTTTTTTATTTACTTTCATCTAAAAATATCCATATTCTCTTCATGTCATATTATGTTTCCTCCAGTGCTGTTGTTTTTAAGTTTTTAGTTTGTATCCAATCAGAATTCAGCTAACTTATGTTGCCATGCCATGCATCAACTATGCGGGCGTCTGTGCACTGTAAGTCAACAGGGACATACAGTTGATGGACAGTTGCAATAGCCAATCAGATCGCAAGATGTCAGTCGCTGTTCTGTTACCACTAAAATTTGTAAAGTCTTGTTGTTAAAGTGTGTCATGCTTGTCATTTAATTAACATTGTTCCATGTGTATTTGTCGCCATCATGTGGTCAGAACAGTTCATTTTTCATTCTTTTTTTTTTTTCATTTATTTATTAATTTCAGGCATTAACATAAAAACAAGTACAAAGTTGACAACACCGGGAGAAGCTCAAAGTAAAGCCACTGTTCCGCCACATTAAGCGGTGTCAGATGAGGTGATTCGGGCATCTGGTCAGAATGCCTCCCTAAGGAGGTGTTTTGGTCACGTCCGACCGGTAGTAGGCCACAAGAAGACCCAGGACATGTTGGGAAGACTATGTCTCCCGGCTGGCCTGGGAACGCCTCGGAATTCCCCGGTAAGAGCTGGACGAAGTGGCTGGGGAGAGGAGAGTCTGGGATTCCCTGCTTAGGCTGCTGCCCCCGCGACCAGACCTCCGATAAGCGGAAGAAGATGGCTGGATGGATGGATAGTGCAAAAGGTAATGTACACTATGTAATGCATGATTGTCCAGTTGTGCCTGAAAGGGAGTGGGAAGAAGATAATTTATTTAATCCCAGCCCCAGTTCTCAATTCAGTGATTTTTCCATTGAGTTTCACTGTTACTTTAAGGATTATAATACAAATATTGTATCATAGTGGCATTACCTCAGGTAACAATAATTATTACACTGTAACAATAATTTGTATCAACAATGTAGGAAGAATGAATAATACCAACAATGGTAGTAGACAACATAGCAATAATGGTAAGGAAACATTGAGCACATGTTAACACTTTGAGACAGAGTACAACAGCAGAATAAATTAAAGACCCTCATCTCTATATTTGAACCAGACCCGCTGTTTGTATAACAGTGATTTAAATATATTAATAGTTTGGTTTAGTAATATCGTAGTAAATAGTTATTATATCTTTGAGAAGTGTGTTCTTTGAATCAAACTTTCTTGACCGGAAGTTGCATTAGCCAAGCAGAGAAATTTACGGCGTATGTATTAATTGCTGATGCATTTTAATTGATTTTTAAATGCGCTGGAAAATAACCCCTTTTGTACACTGTTGATGTGATTCAATGTGCAGTAGGGTGTAAATGTATTCCTGTATAGTATTTCTCCAGCAATGGTCATGTGGTGACATCAATTATGGTATGTGGAGAGGTAATCATTGAAGTCGCCAAGTCGGAGATCACTGAAGGCCTAGGTGGGATACGCACAGCCCGCCACTCTATTTTACGAGATTCAAGTAATCTTACTTTTTACAGGTATTCAAATATCGTGACAGTTTCTCTGTTCCTAGGTTTCAGTGGTGTGCCGTCAGGGCCAGCAAGGCCTTCTCTGCTGGCCTAACATAACCAAAAATCATGATCAAAAGTGTAGATAAAAGTATTTTTTTATTGCCTTTCCCTAAATATCTAAAATTATTCATATTTTTTTCATGTCATATTATGCACGTTCTAGTGTTGTTGTTTTAGTTTTTAGTTTGTATTAGGGCTGGGCGATATGGCCTTTTATTAATATCTCAATATTTTTAGGCCATGTTACGATACACGATATACATCTCGATATTTTGCCTTAGCCTTGAATGAACACTTGGTGCATAAAATCACATCAGTATGATGATTCTATGTGTCTAAATTAAAACATTCTTGTTCATACTGCATTATTATATATATGCTCATTTTAAAATTGTTCATGTAAATAGGCAAATCCCAACTAAGTCATTTGACCAAAACTGTATTTATTAAATATTTATTAAGCAGTGGCACAAACATTCATGTCAGTTCCAAAACAGAAAGTGCAAAATTGTCGGAGACATTTTAAAACAAGCTATTAGTGCACTTTTTTGCATGATGTCACTAAGATGACATATCAAAACAACACTAAGTTAAAGTGCACTTTTTGTACAGAACGCCACTACAATAGCTTAAAACAGTATAAAGTGCACTTTCGTGCATGATGTCACACAAGATATTTCAATAACTGTCAAATAAAAATGAGCTACATAACAGGAAATCAAATAGTGTATGTCCTTCGCTAGGTGGTAGGTTCCTGCGGACGTTATCTCCTTTTGTTGTTGACTATTTTTTGATGTGGAAATATTTGCTTGGGTATTTTGTTGGTGTGGCACTGAAGGAGATGTTGACATGCGGAGTTTCAAGCAGTCTTCATTTTCTAGTGGGTGACTTTTCAAATGATGCTATATTAGCAGTGTTGCTACTTTTTGCAGCAACGCCTTTGCCGCATATTTCTTCAACATCTTCCCGCTTGAAGCCAAACCACCGCCAGACAATGGACCCCCTGCTGTTTTTCATGGGAATTAATTCTTCCTTCATTTGTTACCAGATTCGCACCTTCTCTCTCTCGTATTACCACTCGCAACGCACAGCTAGCTTCCCAGCTAATGTTACCATGCCGCTATCTGTCTGCTCCGCGGGAGCGTATGATGTTGCACACGTGACGTATCTAAGAAGGCGCGCTTTTTTTAAGTCGCTGTGAGAAGGAGAGACAAGAGAGTGGTAAACGCATGCAGTGTAATGCCCGCAGCTAAAAGCAACTGTGTGAGTATACTCCAATATCACAATGTTGTCATTTTCTATATCATACAGGGACAAACCTATGATATATCGATATATCGCCCAGCCCTAGTTTGTATCCAATCAGAATTCAGCTATTTTATATTGCTATGCGGTACCAAATATGCCAGAAGCCTTCAGAATCAACGATGATCCGCAATGGTCATGTGGTGACATCAATGATGGTATTTTGGGAGGTAATTATTGAAGTGGGACATCACTGAAGGCCCAGGTGGGAAACACACGGCCCGCCACTGCTAGGTTTACTATCCAAATACCGATTTTCAGACCGCACTTTGCTTAGTTTCAAAAGTTCCAATATTCACGAACACACCGCTTACCTGCTGGGCTAATTATGTGTGTTTTTAAAAAGGAAATTGCAGCACACCTCTAATTTGAATCTAAAATAATTTGTCTTATTTCCTTTGTGTATCATCTAAACCAGGGGTCGGCAACCCAAAATGTTGAAAGAGCCATATTGGACCAAAAATAAAAAAACATATCTGTGTGGAGCTGCAAAAAATTAAAAGCCATATTACATACAGATAGTGTGTCATGAGATATAAATTGAGTTATGAGTACTTAAAGGAAACTAAATGAGCTCAAATATAGCTACAAACGAGGCATAATGATGCAATATGTACATATACTGTAGCTAGTCTAAATATCATGTTAGCATCGATTAGCTTGAAGTCGTGCAGTGACCAAATATACCTGTTTAGCACTCCACATAAGTCAATAACATCAACAAAACTCACCTTTGTGCATTCATGCACAACGTTATAAGTTTGGTGGACAAAATCAGACAGAAAAAGAAGTGACATGAATCACGTCTTAGAAAGTCGGAGAAAGTTATGCATAAACAGAGCCTCAAGATGCTGTATCCATTCTCCAACTTCAAAAAGAAACTGAAAAATTACCTATTAACCACATATCTTTAATGCCTCATGTGGGGTAGACTACTGTTGGATTTTGCATGGCCGAATGAATGTATGTATGTAGGTGTATGCTTGCTTTAGTACTATTATTTTGTGTTCATCATATAGCGTTGTTGTTGTGCTTGCTACCATATTTGATCTTTCCATACATATTGTCCTTTGGACCCCCTGTCAAAAGCTTCTTCTAGCTTATTTGGGGGACCCTTTCACGTAACCAACTTCTTTAAATGATGATATTCACCACTATTGTTAATGTTAAATGATATTGTGAATAAACTTGTAAAAAAACTAGGGTGAGTTTAAGGACCGCCAAAATTAGTAGGACAAAACGGCGATCGCCAAATACTCGAATCAGTGAAGCATGTTAAATATAAACTGTGCTTTATAGCAATTAGGGAGGTTTGTGTCATGTTTGTCCTCCTACAGAAACCAAATTAAAACAAAAAATGTTTTTTTTCCCCTCATCATTTCCATTTTTCTTATATTTTTGAAAAAGCTCCAGAGAGCCACTAGGGCGGCGCTAAAGAGCTGCATCCGGCTCCATAGGCGCGGGTTGCTGATCTAGATGATAATCTCTTGATAACATTCCTCCTCCATCATGTAGTTTTCCAATTTCACTGCATAAAAAAACACACCACTATGCAAATTGTTAGGCTTAAAGGCTTGGATACATTCCACTGCGCTGTATTTGGTCATGAAAACATGGACGATCTTCTGTTTTAAAAACAAATCTAGTCCTACTTGTAGTCAAGGCCGATGTCTCTATTTACCAAGTTATGAGGGTGTGTTTCTCTTTATAGGATTTTTGCCACTGTTGGTAGTTATTATCCGTGCAGCGGCATGGCCTTCCTGTGCATGCATCTTAATGTCAGCTCAGCCTCTACTAATGCGAAGAGGGCGTCCAGCAGTGCAGACTCTTTTGACCAGCGTGGCCTCCGAGGACCTTCTCCTCAAATCCTTTCACCTTATTCAAATATGCCTTCGAGCGTGCGCATTCCTTTTTTTTTTTTTTTTTTTTTATAACCGGGTGGTCTACCCAATTTAATGTTAAATCCCCACTTTCCTACTAATTGGTGCCGTTCCTCTTACTTGTGCCTGATCCGCCTACCACCCCATGTATTTGAGCACCTAAGCATGACTTTGCTGATGAGAGCAGTGGCAGCGCCGTCAGCACCGTCTCTGCTGGCTTTCCACGCACCGGCGACCAGGCGTCTGTAAACATAAATTACATGAAATGAAGACTTCCACGCAGTATAAAGTGCCAGGTTGATGCTGCTGCAGGCAAGGCCCTAAGACAAATTATAGTGCGAGGAGGGGGAAATGGAGCGCTTTACGCTTTAATTAAAAATGCAACTTTTACCTTTTAAGTAGCTTAGGGCTTATTTAGCCTTGGGCTGTATTTTAGATATTTTATTTAAATATATATATTTTTTAAGACATTTATATATTACAATCATTTAATAATCAACCGAAACATTGATCAAAATACAATCGTGGTCAAAAGTTTACATACACTTGTAAAGAACATAATGTCATGGCTGTCTTGAGTTTCCAATCATTTCTACAACTCTTATTTTTTTGTGATAGAGTGATTGGAGCACATACTTGTTGGTCACAAAAAATATTCATGAAGTTTGGTTCTTTAATGAATTTATTATGGGTCTACTGAAAATGTGACCATATCTGCTGGGTCAAAAGTATACATACAGCAATGTTAATATTTGGTTACATGTTACATGGCAAGTTTCACTGCAATACGGCACTTTTGGTAGCCATCCACAAGCTTCTGGTTGAATTTTTGACCACTCCTCTTGAAAAAATGTGTGCAGTTCAGCTAAATGTGTTGGTTTTCTAACATGGACTTGTTTCTTCAGCATTGTCCACACGTTTAAGTCAGGACTTTGGGAAGGCCATTCTAAAACCTTCATTCCAGCCTGATTTAGCCATTCCTTTACCACTTGTGATGTGTGTTGGGGCAGGGATGTCCGATAATATCGGACTGCCGATATTATCGGCCGATAAATGCTTTAAAATGTAATATTGGAAATGATCAATATTGGTTTTAAAGTTATCGGTATTGGTTTAAAAAAGTAAAATGTATGACTTTTTAAAATGCCGCTGTGCACACGGATGTAGGGAGAAGTACAGAGCGCCAATAAACTTTCGAGGCACTGCCTTTGCGTGCCGTACCAATCACATAATATCTACGACTTTTCACACACCCAATGTTAATGCCAGGCATACTTAGTCAACAGCCATACAGGTCACACTGAGGTTGGCCTTATAAACAACTTTAACACTGCTACAAATATACACCACACTGTAAACCCACACCAAACAAGAATGACAAACACATTTCGGGAGAACATCCACACCGTAACACAACATAAACATAACAGAACAAATACCCAGCATACTTGCAGCACTAACTATTCCGGGAGGCTACAATATACACCCCCGCTACCCTCCAGAAGGTCTTATCTGTGTCCATGTGATGTCATGACATTATGTCCTTCACAAGTGTATGTAAACTTTTGACTACGACTGTATAGACAGTATGGATGGTTGATGCTTGTCGTGGCGGTGATCCCAAAACCCGCTGGTGGACAGTAGCTGTGAGGAATGTGGTCAAGCTGAAGAAGGACCTCCTTAATCCGGCCTTTTTGTCCCACCAGACTCAGCAGCATCTGACCGGTACTGAAAGGCCAAGGTTTTCCAGCCGCCGAGACAAAAACTCGGACATGGGTGGAGTTTGGGGGAAGCCATGGAGAATGACTTCTGGAAAGTTTTGAAGAGATTCTGGACCATAATTCGCCATCTCAGGAAGAGAAAGCAGTGCACTGTCACAGGTGTGTCCAAACTTTTGGCAAGGCATGAAGCAAACAATGACGCCAGGACGACTGACTGGCAAAGGTAAGCTTAAATAATGCTTCTGATTAGTGGTCGACAGCAGGTGAGCGTGCCGACCACTAACCAGAGGCAGGTGAACCCAATTCATCCCCATGGGGACCAAAATAACCTAAAAGTGCTAAAAGCAGGAACAAGGGAGTCCAAAACTAACAGAATATAACTAAACAAAAACTACCATATATAGAAGGATGGAAAATTCTGAATGTGAATTATACTTTAAGGTAATAATGTTTTCTAATCATGCTGTATGAAAATGTCATCCTAAGGAACACAAAACCAGATTTAGTTTTTTGGAACAATATAAAAATGTGTCCCAACCGTGTGAATGTGAGTGTGAATGTTTTCTGTCTATCTGTGTTGGCCTTGCGATGAGGTGGTGACTTGTCCAGGGTGTACCCCGCCTTCCGCCCGAATGCAGCTGAGATAGGCTCCAGCGACCCCGAAAGGGACAAGCTGTAGAAAATGGATGGATGGATGGATATTAGTTTTAACTAAGGATGGATACCATACAGAATCACAGTACTATTAATCCCAGGATATTTCACTTTTCACACTGCAAAAGTCAGTGTTCAAAAAGAAGAAGAAAAAATACAAAAATGACGGGTATTTTATTTGAACCAAGCAAAATTATCTACCAATAGAACAAGAACATTTGGCTTGTCAAAACTTTCCAAAACAAGTAAAATTAGCTCACTTCAATTAACCCAAATATACTTAAAATAAGTATATTCTCACTAATAACAAGTGCACTTTTCTCGGTAGAAATAAAAAAAAGAGAGACTTTTTTGGTAGGTAGGTAGGTCTTTATTGTCATTGCAACACGTACAACGAAACTTTGTTTTCAGCACATACCTGTTCAAGATTAGACAAACAGTGTACAGGGTTACAGAACAAGAACGCTGATGGGTCGCCATAAGGCGCCCCGTAAAAGATGGGAAAAAGGTAAACGCCGGGGAAGGATGAGTAAAAAAATACAATCCAGACTGGGCTCCTAAAGGGGCCCAGTTCGGAGTGAGAAAAAACCTCCATAGCAAAGCACATATACATATTACAACATACATCGCGAGATATCTAGCAACAGAGGGAAGGTAGTTCAAGGTCATGGTGGTAAGCCGCAGCTCTCAGGCGCTGACCATCCATTCATCACCCCTACGGGATTTGCGTTGAGGGCGTTGGATTAGAGGAACGTGGGGTGTATGTGTGGCGTATATTTTTTTGTGGATGTGTGTGTGTGTGTATATAAGCCCATAGTGTGTCTCTGTTCCACGGCCTTGATGTATTTGCCGCCGCTAGTCCAAAGCCCATGAGAGACAAAAAAGGGAGTTTGTTGTGTCTTCGCTGCAGCAATCTTCGGGAGAGTCTCGAAGCCAAGGAAACAATCCAAGTTAAAATGTATGCGAGTGAAAATAAAATGTGCTTTTCACTCTAATATTGTCTATGACTGGTCCTCAAAACTGTGGGGTAGACAGTCCGATGTAATCCACAGTTCTTCCCGCATCCTCCAATCATTTGTGGCAGCTTTGGGGTACTTTGAAGACTGCCAGCAACTTCCAATTTGTCAACAAACCAGAGCAACGCTTACTCCAATCAGCAGATGTCATAATTCCTAATAGGTGGATATCGTTACGTCCTCGACAGAAAAGGGTCGCCAGGCACGCAGCCATCCTTCTTCTCCCAAGAGTCCGTCGTGTGTCCAGCAACAATCGCTTTGTCAATTTTGTTGAGGCCAGTTAAATAGTTCCAATGTTTAAATTTCGAGAGTGAAGTGAAGTGAATTATATTTATATAGCACTTTTTCTCTAGTGACTCAAAGCGCTTTACATAGTGAAACCCAATATGTAAGTTACATTCAAACCAGTGTGGGTGGCACTGGGAGCAGGTGGGTAAAGTGTCTTGCCCAAGGACACAACGGCAGTGACTAGGATGGCGGAAGCGGGAATCGAACCTGCAACCCTCAAGTTGCTGGCACGTCCGCTCTACCAACCGAGCTAAACCGCCCCGAGAGAGCAGTGCAAAAAGAGGCAACAAGCAAGTTAAGACAAGACAAAACAAAGAAGCAAGCAGGAGAGATAAGGGAGAGGAAAGGGGAGTGTCCACCCTCGGTGAGTGCCAGAGAGAAAAAGCTCGATATGTTGAAAAATATTCTTAAATTAAGTAAATGCAAGTGCCATTATCTTGACATAATGATATCCGCTCGGCATCAAATTTATTGAATCCAGCAAACTTATACTAAAAACTAATTAATTGTTCTTAATGGGAAGGCAACAAGGCAAGCACATTTTACTCTCGGGTTTTACTAGCCGCTCAGGCAAATCATATGGTCTAAAAATGCATTTTTCAATGGATAACTTGACATCATCGCGCCAAGTGCGTGCTCTTTCAGTCAATTAGTGAGCATATATACAGCCCGGGCCCTGGCCAAAAAATTTTAATTGTCATTTTGAATAATTTATCTGAATGTGCATGAACTATTCCCGTTCAAAATTGTTAGAAATGTCAAATGTTTAAATATTAACTGTGATTACAAGCGGAATTATTCATTACTTATCGTGTTAAGCAACGTCAGCTATGATTTATCTGAGATCCAGATGCAGTCATCAAAAGAGCCACATCTGGCTCGAGAGCCATAGGTTACCTCTCCCTGGTGTAAACGGAGCGATGTCCCCATTAAGTCAGCATTGCCAGAAAACACACACACACACACACACACACACACACACACACACTGCCGAGCGTCTTCCATTCTCATCACGCAGACACAAATGCTAATCCTGTCACTGTGCTAGCCATCTGTGGCAAGTAAGCGGCCAGCCGCAAATTACCGGATAAAGAATGGACACAAATAAAATGCAAATTTACACAGGGCTACAAGTGCCCTCCCCCACCCCCACACCCTCTTTTCGGCCGGGAGGGCCTCTCGGTTCCCACACCACTACCCTGCGTCTCCCCCAGGGTGCTGCTCGGATACTGCCGCCCGCCGTCAAGCCCCCGGGCAGAGATGCGGTGCTGTCATTGGCTCTCCTTTGTCTGGCTCTCATGCTCTTCTTTTTTTGTTCTTCTTCCTTAATGGCTAATTTGAATATATGCAAATATTTGCCATCAAAGGAGACTCCCACCACGGTTGTTTTACACCCTCCCTTCGTTTTGCTGCCTCCTTTTTGTGGCTAGACTTAACTGCATGCGAGGGGAGCTGTGGGAACCAGCGCTGAAGGGCCTTCGCCGTCACACAGAGTTGGATTTAACGCACATGATGAGATTATAGCATGTGAAAGTGACAGAGAAAATGTTTCTCGAAATGTGGAAAGTGTCAAATATGGTGGCCTTTTTTATTTTTTGTTAAAAAAAATTCTACTTTCCTACTCAGCGGCCTAGTGGTTAGAGCAGGCCTGGGCAATTATTTTGACTCGGGGGCCACATTTAGAGAAAAAAATGTGTCTGGGGGCCGGTATACATCTGTTTTCAGGAAAACTATTACAAAACCTCACAATAATGTCTGATTGAATGCTAAAAACATTTTGACAGACCGCCTTAAAAAACGGAATGGAATTTTTACATTTTTCTATGAACGATAAAACACTGAATATTGACAAAATATGAACGTCACACCCCATTTTCGATCGACATATGTTTACAATCAAGTGAAACGCAACTAAAATGCAACAAACAGTGAAATATGAACGCGAAGGGTAAAAAAAAACAACTACAATCTGATATATCTGATATTTGCTGAATTTCCCCCAGGGATCAATAATGTACTTTCTATTCTATTCTATATATCACTAAGCTTTAGAACTTTGTTGTGAAAATCTCCTTCCGCGTCTGTGAAAAACGCTCCTCACCCACACTGCTTGGTGCCTCGTCTGAGCTGCTGTGACGTAGACTACCATAGTAACCAATGAGATGACCATAGTAGCTAATTAGATGATCATAGTAACTAATTAGATGACCATCGTAACTGGTATATCATCCATAAATGCAGATTCTAACCATTGAAATACTTTGTATAGTTGAAGACTTACGGTCATTAGAAAACATGACTGCACATCCTAATGGTGGCTACACTTTCCATCTTAAAGATCTAAAAAAAATTATTTGGGAATGTGTGACGGGCCAGATTGAATCAGGAGGTTTCAAGTGCAGTTGTCAGTGCCGCTATGTTTGTAGAGTTACCTATACTTATTTTGATTGATTGATTGATTGAAACTTTTATTAGTAGAATGCACAGTACAGTACATATTCCGTACAATTGACCACTAAATGGTAACACCCGAATAAGTTTTTCAACTTGCTTAAGTCGGGGTCCACGTTAATCAATTGATGGTACAAATATATACTATCAGCATAATAGTCATCATACAAGTTAATAATCAGAGTATATACATTGAATTATTTACATTATTTACAATCGGGGGGGGGAATGCGGTGGGGGGGGGGGGGCTGGGGCGGTGGAGGTTAGGTTTGGTTGATATCAGCACTTCAGTCATCAACAATTGCATCATCAGAGAAATGGACATAACTCCACATGTTCATTCATAGTTTTGATGCCTTCAGTGACAATCTACAATGTAAATAGTCATGAAAATAAAGAAAACGCATTGAATGAGAAGGTGTGTCCAAACTTTTGGCCAGTACTGTATTTTATTTAATTTTATGTATATATTTTTTGTTTTCTTAAGTTTTGTGTGAGTGTTGTTTTTTTGGGGGGAAGGAACTTTTAATATGTGATTGTGGAGGTTTCTCTCCTCCAGGGGGTTCCTCGGACCACCAAGCACTGACATGACAACCCGGATCAGGATTACCATATTGTTTTATTTTCTAATATAGGGTCTCTGTGCTTTTCAGCAATTGTCTTCTCTGTCTCCGGTTTGCTCTTGCTCTTGGTCCAACTCCAACACCTCTCTCCTCCCTGGCTGCTGCCTTTTAACAGAGCGACAGGTGATTAGATAAGCAGGCACAGGTGAGCCATCTACGCACCTGTTGCTGATCTCGCAGCCAGTTCTGGCACACCCCGTTTCGTTGCAGGTCTGCAGGCCACGCCCCCCTCCACAGTGATTTTTTGGGGGGGAAGTTGTATATGCCTTGAAATTCAATAAGCAAATGTTTTTAAAAACAAACAAAAATTCATATATAAAGAGTTTTTATGTAGCTGAAAATGATGATAACAAAAAATGTTAGTCTATATTCGAAATCATTTTTGTCTTAGAAAATAATGGATATGTTATTTTTCGGCTCAAACTAAACACATTTTGGTCATTTTTTGATGATCACCAATCTGAGGTCACACTGAGTTATGTACAAAACATGTCTCATCATACATGTCTGCTATTTTCCAGGGAACGTCATCACGTTATTTACAGAATAAACAAACATCCCAAAAGTGGTACATTTGTTCATTCACAAATTTTCTTCCGATCTGCCTCAAACGTCAAACAAATCTTGGAGTTCAAACAAACATGTGTCATGTCAATACACTTCATGAGTTCAGTGAGCTCCATCCATTTTCTACCGCTTATTCCTCCTATAGTAGTAATTGTCCATTTTCAATTGTACAAAACCCCAAAACCAGTGAAATTGGCACGTTGTGTAAATGGTAAATAAAAACAGAATACAATGATTTACAAATCCTTTTCAACTTATATTTGATTGAATAGACTGCAAAGACAACATACTTAACGTTCAAACTGCCTAACTTTATTTTTTGCAAATATTAGCTCATGTACAATTTGATCCCTGCAACATGTTTCAAAATAACTGGCACAAGTGCCAAAAAAGATTGAGAAAGTTGAGGAATGCTCATCAAACACTTATTTGGAACATCCCACAGGTGAGCAGGTTAATTGGGAACAGGTGGGTGCCATGATTGGGTATAAAAGCAGCTTCCATGAAATGCTCAGTCATTCACAAACAAGGATGGTCACCACTTTGTGAACAAATACCTGACTGAATTGTTTAAGAACAACATTTCTCAGCCAGTTATTGCAATAAATTTTGGGATTTCACCATCTACAGTCCATAATATCATCAAAAGATTCAGATAATCTGGAGAAATCCCTCAGGCGGGACTGCATCAAATAGCGACATCAGTGTGTAAAGAATATCACCACATGGGCTCAGGAACACTTCAGAAAACCACTGTCAGTAACTACAGTTGGTCGCTACATCTGCAAGTGCAAGTTCAAACTCTATGATGCAAAGCCAAAGCCATTTATCAACAACACCCAGAAACGCATCGCTGAGCTCGAGTTAATCTAAGATGGACTGAGGCAAAGTGGAAAAGTGTTCTGTGGTCTGACGAGCTAAGCTGTACATCAAGCAAGAATGGGAAAGAATTCCACCTGAAAAGCTTCAAAAATTGGTCTCCGCAGTTCCCAAACGTTCACTGAGTGTTGTTAAAAGGAAAGGCCATGTAACACATTGGTAAAAATGCCCCTGTGCCAACTCTTTTCCTGTGTGTTGCTGCCATTAAATTCTAAGTTAATGATTATTTGCAAAAGAAACAATTACATTTCTCAGTTCAAACATTAAATATATTGTCTTTTCAGTCTATTCATCTGAATACAGATTGAAAAGGATTAGCAAATTATATTTACGATTTTAACAACAATCCAACTTCACTGTTTTATGAGTTTTGTATGTGGTACGTGGTAAAACTTCTCAAGCACACATTTTTTGCTCAAGCGACCAACCATCCAAAAGGAGTAGAAAGAAGCAGAGCTTGTCTGGTCTTAACCCTGCGTCATAATCATCAGGAACACATAACCAAATGAAAAGAAAGAAAACAACAACTGAACACCACATGAGCAAGCACTTGGCAAAAGGAAAAACTTCCCAGTGGGCAGAAACCTTGGACAGAACCCAGGCTCTGTGGGGTGGCCTTCGGTCTCCACCAGTTGTTTAGAGTGAGAGAGAGACAAGGGTGTCAAACCTACGGCCCGAGGGGCCAGATCAGGCCCGCAAACCGGTTTTATCCGGCCCTCGGGATGAGTTTGCTAAGTATAAAAATGTACCTGAAATATTTTAATGAAAGGAAACTGCTGTTATAAATGTGTCCACTAGAGGTCGCAATAGCAATTATTTGTATCTTTGTAGATGATGCTACATATGTACAAAAAATAAACCCTGTGATGTAAGTGCACCAGTCGAGGAGAATGATCAAATTGCATAAATACATAACAAAATACTTTAGCTATCTTGATAGATTGAAAATTTACAACAATGAGTTGACTGATGAACATTATCACATAATTTATTCTGAAAATATAAATAACAACAAATAAAGATTATTACTATTAAGCACAACAAATAAGTGTTAAATAAAACCCAACAACATTATGATTTGTACATTTTCAGAATGTGCTTGTTGTATTTTTCAACAAAGAAAACAATCTGAAGTTGTCTTTATTTTTAAGTTATCGTGCCGTGATTTTACCTGCCTGGCCCATTTGAGAGTAGATTTTTCTCTATGTGGCCCCCATCTAAAATGAGTTTGACAGCCCTTGTATAGAGAGATAAGCAATAACAAAGACAATAGGAACTTAGTCCTATTCTCTTATTTTCCTCTATATCGCCACACAGAAACTCCCAACTAAACTGCAAAAAATTAATTGTACTTGATAATACGTGCTAAATTAAGATTTGTATATCTAGAAACTAGCAGGACTTTTAAGATAGAAATAAGTATTTTATTTTAAAAAACAAGCATTAATCAACTTGCAATTCCTAATTTAAATATCCTCGGTATGTTGCAGAATCTTTAAACATGATTTTCTATGTGGGGAAACCCAAAATATAATAAAAAAGAACAATTTAAGGACAAATATAATAAAATATTTTAAAACTAAAATAGACACAATAAAAATATTCGTGCCAAAATTACAAAACCCAAAACCAGTGATGTTGGCACGTTGTGTAAATGGTAAATAAAAACCGAATACAACGATTTGCAAATGCTTTTCAAATTATATTCAATTGAATAGACTGCAAAGACAAGATACTAAATGTTCAAACTGAGAAACTTTTTTTTTTTTTGCAAATAATCATTAACTCAGAATTTAATGGCAGCAACACATTGCAAAAAATTTGGCACAGGTGCATTTTTACCACTGTGTTACATGGCCTTTCCTTTTAACAACACTCTGTAAACGTTTGGGAACTGAGGAGTCCCAATTTTTGAAGCTTTTCAGGTGGAATTATTTCCCATTCTTGCTTGATGTACAGCTTAAGTTGTTCAACAGTCCGGGGTCTTTGTTGTGGTATTTTACTACGAAGCCACACTGTTGTAACACGTGCACAATGTGGCTTGGCATTGTCTTGCTGAAATAAGCGGGGGCGTCCATGAAAACGTTACTTAGACGACAACATATGTTGCTCCAAAACCTGTTTGTACTTTCAGCATTAATGGTGCCTTCACAGATGTGTAAGTTATCCATGCTTTGGGCACTAATGCACCCCCATACCATCACAGATGCTGGCTTTTACACTTTGCGCCCAATCCCGATGGTCCAGTTAAATGGTAATGATAAAGGGGTTATACTCGTATTGCGCTTTTGTACCTTTTTTTTTTAAAGAACTCAAAGTGCTTTGACACTATTTCCACATTCACCCATTCACACACACATTCACACACTGATGGCGGGAGCTGCCATGCAAGGCGCTAACCAAGACCCATCAGGAGCAAGGGTGAAGTGTCTTGCTCAAGAACACAACGGACGTGACTAGGATGGTAGAAGGTGGGCATTGAACCAGGAACCCTCAGGTTGCTGGCACAGCCACTATCCCAACTTCGCCACATTGTCCAAAAACAATTTGAATTCTGGACTTGTCAGACCACAGAACACTTCTCCACTTTGCATCAGTCCAGTCAAGAAATGAACTGCTCCAGCGAAGCCGGCAGCTTTTCTGGGTGTTGTTGATAAATGGCTTTCACTTTGCATAATAGAGTTTTAACTTGCACTTGCAGATGTAGCGACGAACTGTAGTTACTAGGGCTGTGAATCTTTGGGTGTCCCACAAATCGATTCAATATCGATCCTTGGGGTCACGATTAGATAATATATTGATTTTTTTCTATTCGATTCTCGTTTCAAAAACGATATTTTTCCGATTCAAAACGATTCCGTATTCATTCAATACATAGGATTTCAGCAAGATCTACTCCAGTCTGCTGACATGCAAGCAGAGTAGTAGATTTAAAAAAAAAAAAAAAAAAGCTTTTATAATTGTAAAGGACAATGTTTTATCAACTGATTGCAACAATGTAAATTTTTTTTAACTATTAAACGAACCAAAAATATGACTTATCTTTGTGAAAATATTGGACACAGTGTGTTGTCAAGCTTATGAGATACGATGCAAGTGTAAGCCACTGTGACACTATTGTTCTTTTATTTTTATTTTTATAAAGGTCTAATGATAATGTGAATGAGGGATTTTTAATCACTGCTATGCTGAAATTATAACTAATATTGATGCTTTTGTTGATAATATTCATTTTTGTTTCACTACTTTTGGTTTGTTCTGTGTCGTGTTTGTGTCTCCTCAATTGCTCTGTTTATAACAGTTCTGAGTGTTGCTGGCTCAGGTTTGGTTTTGAAATAAGATTGCGTTGTTATGGTATTGCTGTGTAGTGGTTTATTTGGATTGATTTAAAAAAAAGAGATATTTTTTAAAATGAGAATCGATTCTGAATCGCACAACGTATTTGATTCGATTCGATTTATATTCGAATCGATTTTTCCCCCACACCCCTAGTAGTTACTGATAATGGTTTTTTGAAGTGTTCCTGAGCCCATGTGGTGATATCCTTTACACACTGATGTCACTTTTTGATGCAGTACCGCCTTTGGGATCGAAGGTCACGGGCATTCAATGTTGGTGTTCGGCCTTGCCCTGATATCTCCAGATTCTCTGAACTGTTTGATGATATTATGGACCGTAGATAGTGAAATCCCTAAATTTCTTGCAATAGCTGGTTGAGAAATGTCGTTCTTGAACTGTTTTACTATTTGCTCACGCATTTGTTCACAAAGTGGTGACCCTTGCGCCATCCTTGTTTGTGAATGACTGATCATTTCATGGAAGCTGCTTTTATACCCAATCATGGCACCCACCTGTTCCCAATTAGCCTGTTCACCTGTGGGATGTTCCAAATAAGTGTTTGATGAGCATTCCTCAACTTTCGCAGTCTTTTTTTGCCACTTGTGACAGCTTTTTTGAAACATGTTGCAGGCATCAAATTCCAAACGAGCTACTTTTTGCAAAAAATAACAAAGTTTACCAGTTTGAACGTTAAGTATGTTGTCTTTGCAGTCTATTCAATTGAATATAGGTTTAAAAGGATTTGCAAATCATTGTATTCTGTTTTTATTTACCATTTATACGACGTGCCAACTTCACTGGTTTTGGGGCTTGTACCAGGGGCGTCGCCAGACATATTTCACTGGGGCACGTGCCCCACTGTTGATATGCAGTGCCCCAGTAAAAATTTCACTAAAAAAAAAAAAACACTTCTGAGTTTTATGTCTACATAACATAGACAACAGCGCACATACTACTTAGTATGGTAATTGATTGCTACTGTATTCACTCCACTAACAATGAGCACATGGCTACTTAATATGGTAATTTATTAACGTGTGGATCGAGACTTCGGTTGAGAGAGAGGGGGAGGGGGGGATTCGAATCACTGCGTGAGGTAGGTGGTATTAGCCAACAACAATTTGTTAGTTACAATATTTTGATTTTGATTTGACTCAAACTGTAACTCCGATGGATTTAAGAAAGTTATTCGCCCGCAGCAGAGAAGAAGCGAGGAATGAGAGATGTAAGTGAAGTCCTAGCTAGCTAGGCAACATCATTGTCTTAAGTTGATGCTAAGTTAGCTAACGTTCTTCCTTGTATCAAGACAAACATATTCATTTGCTGTACGAGCTGTTGGGGGACTTTCCAATGAACATGAAACATAATGTTGGTTATTGTCTGCTGGTTCTGCATCAATGATGATTTGGAGTAAGCATGTGTGTGTTGAGTGCTTCTCAAATGGTTTATCTTCAGGAAGAAAAACATTTTTCCATATCATCCAGTGGTGAGCCAAATTTTTAAATCATTCAAGTTTATTTCACAGAAAAATTGCACAGTAGACTTGTCTTGTTAATCGGTGCGACTTTGACTAAAATAATCTTGTTTTGTCACCAGGAAAATTTGCTACAGCTAAAGCATCTGGTTTTGTTTCCAGAAAAAATAGTAACATTTCTGTATGTGTTTTCAGAAAGATTGCTGAAAATATCGGGTTTTGTTGCCCCATTTAGATTTTTTTAAAATATATTTCCATGTCTGTCCTGAGTCCTCCTCCAACTTGTTAGTTGGTTTGCCTTTTGCTAAAATACTCACTAATAGTCACTAGAAAATATAAATATATCTGGTTTTGTTGCCACAATTTGATTTTTTTCTCCCTAAACTTTTTTTTTTTCACGCACACATGTGACTGCGACTCACTGAAAACTACACACAATCCACTTTTATGTCACGACCCAGCAGTTGGGAACCACTGGTCAACTGTATAACAGTTACTGTAATATTTCCATGTCTGTCCAGAGTGATTGACCACTTTGCAAAAATGAAAACGAGACGTTACAGTTTACTTCTCAGAAAATGATTCCCTGAACAGACACACAACAGTTGTTCATTTATTCTACTAGTGTGGCTTTATTGTTTTGTGTATATTTTATAGTTTTGTGTATCTGAAATAGGATTAGCCACATTGCCATAAATGGAAATTAAATAATATAAAAGAACCCAGAGATGTAGGGGTGCTTTATTTTTTGTTTTACTTTTGTAGATGTTAAATTTGCAGATGATTACTGCAATATATATTTCAAAAATATTCATTGCTCTTCCTTTTTGCTTTTACCAGTAGCAGTTTAGAAGTCTGGAGTAAAAAAGTGCACAAGTAGGTCAAATGCATTAGTTAATTTCAGGTGGTTAATCAAAGATCCATACAACATAATCTGATATGATTTCATAGTTTAAAGCACTATTTATGTATTTTTTTATGATAAATAAGTGCTAAAAATGTTTTTGCTTGCGTGCTTTGCAAGCTCACATGAATTATTTGTGCCCCAGGTGTGCCCCAGTACAGTATTAGGTCTAGTGATGCCCCTGGTTTGTACAACAATGATTCTCGACAAGAGAGGAGATATATAACCTCAAATAAAACTGTGATTTAAAACAATTGAATGCACATACAACACTTATGACATTGAGCATATAAGTATGCGGAATTAAATGATGGAATTGATTTGGCAAATCAAATCAAAGTACTAATATGATCCAGTTTAAAGGGGTTATATCATGATTATTTTTCGAGATGGAAAACACTTCCTTGTGGTCTACACAACATGTAATGGTGATGTTTAGGTGAAATATTTGCATACATTTTGATTCACAGACCTATTTTAATGCCGCTTTTTTCTCACTTTCAAAACAGCTCATTTTGAGAGGCGGAGTTGTTCGGTTCAATTTAGCCTCCTTACCACTGAGTCAGCATTCGCCACCCGCCTTCAATCTCTTTTTTTGTAGGTTTTTTTTTT
>NC_084636.1:16152601-16155101 GCF_033978795.1 Nerophis ophidion
TTTAAAAGTGCGGTCGTTTTGGGGGTTTTTTCCCCACACGGACAATTCCATTCAAAACGGTTTTATATGTTTATGTAAATGAACTGATACGCAGTGGCGTTAAAAGGATCTTGTAAGGCACATTTCACCAACATATTACATCAAATCAGTGTTCTAAATTGTTGTTATTATTTTTATTTTTTGATAAACAATATAATTAATTTTAAAGAGGAATTATGAATAATTGCCCGAAACAATCCGTGGAAAGTGCGACAGGCCTCCTCCATTTTCTGCACAACGTCAGCTTCATTTATAAAACATTTATCTGCGCAATATCTTGCTTATTTTTAAAATCTTCCTTATATTGCAATGTTGATGTTGCAAATTTTGCATACATAAATGGTTTAAAGAACGAACTGCGGATTGAAAGAAGGCCATCTTTCTTTATTTCGGCCTCGTGGTGCGTTGCAGTGCTGTCTTTTTACCGGTAGATGTCGCCCTTGACCACTTTGAAGATGTTTTTCTTGATATAGTGGAAACTAAATGTCACAAATAGCCAACATTACGTTCATTAACGTGATAATGAAAGATCTATATTTGCATGCGTTGCATTGTTAGAACTAAATTATTATGTACTAGTCGTTAAAGTGTCACTTTAGTCAACTTGTCCCCAGTCTATTCCAAAATGTTGCCTTTTAATATTAGGCTTACCCACTTATTGACATTATTTGTATAGTAATTAAAACAGCACTGCACAATATGACTGGTTAATTATAATAATTGGGTTTCTTTATATGGGTACAAAAGGAATGGCAGAACACATTAAAGGCCTACTGAAACCCACTACTACTGACCACGCAGTCTGATAGTTTATATATCAATGATGAAATATTAACATTGCAACACATGCCAATATGGCCTTTTTAGTTTACTAAATTACACTTTTAAATTTCCCCACGGAGTTTCCTGTTGAAAACGTCACGGAATGATGACACGTATGATGACGCGTGTTTGTGACGTTATTGTTTGGAGTGGACATATTAGCCCAGCACCTCACACAGCTAAAAGTCGTCTCTTTTCATCGCATAATTACACAGTATTTTGGACATCTGCATTGCTGAATCTTTTCTAATTTGTTCAATTAATAATGGAGAAGTCAAAGTAGAAAGGTGGAGGTGGGAAGCTTTTAGGCTTTAGCCACACAAACACACAGTGTTTCCTTGTTTAAAATTCCCGGAGTTGAAGCTTTACTATGGATCAGAGCGGTCAAGCGCACATGGATCCCGACTACATGTCAACCGGCAGTTTTCGGTGAGAAAATTGTGGAAATAAGTCGTCTCTTACCGGAGATCAGCAGAGCTTCTGTCGTGCTGCATCGATCGTGACTTCCCTCAGAGACTGGCGTCAACACACCCGTGGAAACACCCCTCCAACTATCAGGTACTATTTAACTCACTAAAACACTAGCAACACAATAGAAAGATAAGGGATTTCCTAGAAGTATCCGAGTAAATGTGTCTAAAAACATTTGAATCGCTCCCAATGCAATCGTCTTTTTTTTTTTTTTTAATAATCCGTCACTCTAACTTTCCTCATCCACAAATCTTTCATCTTCGCTCAAATTAATGGGGAAATTGTCGCTTTCTCGGTCGGAATAGCTCTTGCTGCTGGAGGCTCACATTATTAACAATGTGAGGACGTGAGGAGCCCTCACACCAGTGACGTCACGCGCACATCGTCTGCTACTTGCGGTAAAGGCAAGGCTTTTTTTATTAGCGACCAAAAGTTGCAAACTTTATCGTGGATGTTCTCTACTAAATCCTTTCAGCAAAAATATGGCAATATCGTGAAATGATCAAGTATGACACATAGAATGGACCTGCTATCCCCGTTTGAATAAGAAAATCTCATTTCAGTAGGCCTTTAGAAGCAGCCTTGCAGTATGATGCAGCGCAGGTGTGCACTATTACCGCCACAATAACAAAAAAAATGGCAAGTGTATCCATGGTGAATGTTTATTGCTTATGGGAAACTGTGCCCTACATATTTTAACACAAATTAGATTATGCCTATGCTCTAAATAGGGTGATACAAGAGTGTGTATTAGAAGTGATTTATTTCCTTGTTTGCTTTGACGTTTACGTGACGTCATCACGCAGTTACACCCACTTTTTTTTTTTTAACATTCCAGATTCCAGCCATCCATCCATTTTCAACCGCTTATTTCCTTTGGGGTCGCTGGTGCCTATCTCAGCTGCAATCGGGCGTAAGGCAGGGTAGACTCGGGACAAGTCGCCACCTCATCACAGGGCCAACACAGATAGACAGACAACATTCACACTCACATCCAAAAACTAGGGCCAATTTAGTGTTGCCAATCAACCTATATATAAATATTTATTTGTAATATTCAACATTTACAAACAAGTAAAGAAACAATAATAATCAAAACAAGTACAAGCATAAAAGAGTGTTTTAGGCAGGTGCTTACGCCATGACGGCGTAAACGTAACATCATCAT
>NC_084636.1:16157601-16302601 GCF_033978795.1 Nerophis ophidion
AGAAAGCTGCACCTCCACGTCGCGCACACTCTCCTGGCTCGAACGTGGTGATGCTGGATGCTAAAAAGCTAAGTTTAACTCTGGACATTGAGGCACATTCAAATGCTGAAGGGACGTAATTCTGATGGATTTTACCCAATAACGTGACGGACATGTAAGTAATATTTATGTTTTTAATAACGTTAACACTTAAGGCAATGTCACGGTGGCGCGCATTAGGTGTTTAATGACGAGTGGGTTTGTATATGTGCGAGTTTTAGTAGAGCGATGGGGACATTTTCCCCTTTGATGCGTGTGCGTGTGCGTGTGCGTGTGCGTGTGCGTGTGCGTGCGTGTGTGTGTGTGTGTGTGTGTGTGTGTGTGTGTGTGACCTGCCAGACGTCATTGTGATGCTAATGAGTGACAGCACGTTGTTGAACTTGACTTTTTTCTTTTTCTTTTTCTTTTTGTCTCTTGCACATGGGAATTAATGGTGGGATTTTTTTTTTATTGTTATTATTATTATTTATCCCCGAGGCTTCAGTCTGACTTTAATATATTTGTATTTTTGTCCCATGGCACTTTGAAGTTTGTTTTATTTTTTGCGGTATAGAATTAGAGTTGTATGTGTGTTAAGAAGAGAAAAACCTAAAAAAAAAAAAAAAAAAAAGACAGCATTCAAATACAAGCCAATAGCTACAGGACTGTCTCAGAAAATCAGAAAATTTTGATAAAGTCCTTTATTTTCTGTAATGCAACGAAAAACATGAACATGCCATACATTCTGGATTCATTACACATCAACTGAAATTTTGCAATCCTTTTATTATTTTAATATTGCTGATTATGGCATACCGTTTTATTACTTGGTCTGAGGAAATATTAATTTTTTTAGATAGAATTTTTGAGTTGTCTTAAACTGTATGCCATAATCAGCAATATTAAAACAATAAAAGGCTTGCAATATTTCAGTTGATGTCTAATGAATCCAGAATGTATGACATTACAGCATGACAGAAAATAAAGGACTTTATCACAATATTCTAATTTTCTGAGACAGTCCCTTTATATGTGTCAGTATTTACCAAATCCAAGATATATATTTTTTCCCTACTTCTAAATTATTCTATAGTGGCTTTTTAAAATGTGTACTAGCATTATTTCAACAAAACATGCACATTATGTGTCTTTCTCTTTATTGGGAGTGCAACAGGTGCAGGCCTGTATTAATTGCACTATAGTGAACTGTATTTTACATTATTTGTTTGTTATTTGCAACATTTTAACGAAAATATAATCAAATAGGAATCATATTTCTAAACTTTTGTCAAAGAAAAAAAAATACTGTCCATCCAGTTAAGAAGAGTGCAGTTTCGTTTTTGGTGATTCAATTTCAAAGAGGTCTAATATTTGAATGCTTTCATTAAAACATGCTCTTATATTTTTGCATCGTTACGGCTAGTTTATAGATGAACACATTTTGTGTTGGAAAATATGACATTATTTATTTTTTTCGGATCCAAATTACAGAGCTAGATTTCAGCACCATGGACAGTGGTCGTTTAGTTCTATAAAGAATGACAACACTCAGTTTTAGACGTTTTTTACATGCTAGTAGCAATTATTTTAATTATGGAAAACCAAAACGCTGCTTTATTTAAGGCGTGGATCACGCTTTATATACTGATTATTTGATGTAATGTGACGTAGGGTGCGTATATATCTCGTTCAGTTTTAAATAGATTTTTTTCACTATGAATATTTCATAAAGGCCTATATTTTTTGTTCCAAATAGCTTGTATGGAACTGGCAACATTTAAATAATTATATTTAACTATGTGTAAATGACTGTGATGTGTTAACATTTAATTATATTTTCAGCTTTTAATGAACACTTGAAAACATGTACAAACCCACATAGTTTCTCCAACATAAAAATGCCTTTTTGAGCCTTATTTTTTTTTTTTATTGAATGTGCTTGCTCTTTATTACAGGCTTTTCTACTGCTCACTAGTGTTACCATATCTGAGTTATTGTGTAGAAATAGGGGGAAATAACTACAAAAGCACACTTCATTTATTAACGGTGTACAAAAAAGATCAGTTAGAATAAATACACAATGTTGGATAGAGAGAACATGCAAACCCTTTATCCATTGAATAAATAATACTGAAATTCCACGACATAGTGCATTTGCAAACAGCTAAAATTATACACAAAGCAAACTGTAGTCTGCTATACCCAAGAATGTACATCAATTCTCCTAAACAAAAGAGGATGAATATAATCTTAGAGAAATTTGTCATTTAAAAACATTTGTACGCACGTACAACACTTAAGACCTTCAGTATATCTGTATGTGGAATTAAATTATGGAATGGATTAAGTAAATAAATCAAACAATGTACTAATATGATCCACTTCAAGAAACTCTTCAAACTTAGTGTTTACAAAGTACAAAGAAGAAGAACCATAATAAACATTCTGAATTTATTTCATCCATCCATTCATTTTCAAGATAATCTTACTCATCTGACCATATGAAATATAACTTACTTCACCAATTATTGTTTATTTATTTATTTTTATTATTATTACTGATGGAGTTTATTGTGAATAAATTGAGAACAGGAAGTGAACACAAATTTTAGCAGCTGCTATGTAAAGGAAAAGGAGTATAGGATTAAATAACCTCTGCTTCTTCCTACTCCTTGTCAAACATGTTGAATAGAGAAACTGGAAATTGTTATGTATCTTGTATGCATGCATGTTCCAAATACACTCAAAACATTACTGAGGAGATAATGTGAGGATTCGAATTAGTGTGTTTAATTGTAAAGTTGTTTTCTCTCTGCATATTCATCGGGAGGTAATATCAACACTCTTTTAGTGAGTACGGAATTGTCTGGAGATGTCTCGTCCCCATAACTGAAAAATGTATATTTATTGTCCATATGTCCACCATCCTCAAGGCCTCCTGTATATTTCCTCCCTAAAGCGTGGCTCGTCTTCCACGCGCTTTGTTGCAGGTACCCCACCCTCATGTGTCATTTGTTTTTTAATGTAGCTGCATTTCATTTATTTATTTATTTATTTTAAACCTAGCACACATTGGAAAGTGCGTTTCGTTGTGAGGAGTTTTGTCTTTTTAATCATGTTTGCACTATTCATGCACCACGGGAGTCACCGGCTATTACGACTGTCTAAGGCCGGGGAGGGAGGCTCCTTGCCCGGACTTGAGGTCAGAAACTACCCGCTCTATATGGAAGTCTACTGAAACTTTTTTTTTTTTTTTGGTTTACCAGCATCATGCAAGACAAAATAACAATATATAAACATTTTTAGAAAATGTGTATTTTTAATCTACTTATGACTCTAATCAGGGGCGCCGAAAGGGGGGGGGGGGGGGGGGGGGGTAGAGGAGACAGATTCTAGGGGCCCATGATGGAGGGGGGCCCAGAGAGGCCCTTAATGATGAAATTATAATACAGAGGGGCCCTGTAAAGATTCTTTTCATGGGGCCCAAAATCTCTAGCGGCGCCCTTGACTCTAATACTTTACACCAGTGGTCCCCAACCGTTTTGTAGCTGTTTTGTAACGCTTGATAATTTGTCCCTTTGTCATGAAAAGGGGAGGTTTTTTGGGTTGGTGCACTAATTGTAAGGGTATGTTGTGTGTTTTATGTTGTTTTAATAAAAAAAATAAAAAATAAAAATAAAAATTAGAAAACATAATAAAACATTATTCTGCGGCCCGGTACCAATCGAGCCGCGGCCCGGTGGTTGGGGACCACAGCTTTACACTATATACAATAGTTTGGGCATGATTAGAGCTGTTGCGTTTTCTTCTATGATGTGTTGACTTTTATTTATTAGGTATTATTTAACAGAGCACTCTTGTTTGTTGCGATTGTTTAAAGACAACGCGTGGAAACATGAAATATACGTCATATTATGTTTGTGTGTGTGTGTGAGACAAATGAGTGTGACGTCATCAGCATCACCTTGGACATGCTCCACGTGGGCAACTCGTGCCCTGGTGATGACGCCACCGATGATGTCACCTGCGATTCCTCGTTTTTGTACTAACCCCCCTTTTATTCGTGCAGGTTGTCATAAAGTCGTGTCCTAATAGTCGTCTTTGAACGCCGCGTGATGCTTCAAGTGGGAGTGGGAGGGAGAGCTGCGGGAGAGAGAGGGGAAGGGATGGGGGCGGGGGGGCGCAATGGCGCTCTCCATGTGACCACCACCGCCACGCAGCAAGCCCTGGCGCCGGCGGCTCCTTTAAGAGATGTGGGTTAGTTTTTCTCTTTGGTTATCTAGCTGTATGAGTTTATGCAATATCATAAAGCTAGAGAACCGAATGTAGAAACTAATCCCGCGGTCGTCACGCCCCGCCATGCGAGGGAGGAATGGAAGCAGCGATGATGGAGGGATGGAGGGATCGCATTGGAGAAGATACGACTCCTTTTTTTTTTTACCTCCCCATTCACGGAGTCCCGTTTTTTGGATGTGTTTTTGTAAACCGGTGGGACCTGGACTTGGAGCGCCGCTGCAAAATACCCCAAAAGGGGGATTATGGCGCCATTCTGTGCGTGCCTGCACGCCGTGCAGGGGAGAGGTGACACACGTGGAGGAGGTGCTTCATGCAGGATCGTGCATGCATTTTTATTATTCCATCCATTGTGTCTTGTTTCATGCTAGAAGTGAAATGTACAGGGATGTTTGCCAAGAATTGCGTCTGATTGGAGCACATGGTGCCAGTCACGTGCTCCACCCACCAAGCCACTCACGGTCAAATCCATTGAACCTAGAAAAAGGCCATAGATCAGGGGTCACCAATCTTTTTGAAACCAAAAGCTATACTTCTTGGGTACTGATTAATGCAAAGGGCTCCCAGTTTGATACACACTTAAAGGCCTACTGAAATTAGATTTTCTTATTTAAACGGGGATAGCAGGTCGATTCTATGTGTCACACTTGATCATTTCGCGATATTGCCATATTTTTGCTGAAAGGATTTAGTAGAGAACATCCACGATAAAGTTAGCAACTGTCGGTGTTAAGAGAAAAGCCCTGCCTCTACTTGAAGTCGCGGACGATGACGTCACAAGTGTGGGGGCTCCTCACATATTCACATTGTTTTTATTGGGAGCCTCCAACAAAAAGTGCTATTCGGACCGAGAAAACGACAATTTCCCCATTAATTTGAGCGAGGATGAAAAATTTGTGAGGATATTGATAGCGACGGACTAGAAAAAAAAATGCGATTGCATTGGGATGGATTCCGATGTTTTTAGACACATTTACTAGGATAATTCTGGGAAATCCCTTATCTTTCTATTGTGTTGCTAGTGTTTTAGTGAGTTAAATATTACCTGATAGTCGGAGAGGTGTGTCCACGGGTGTGTTGACACCAATGTCTCAGGGAAGTCGACGGCAGCTTCATGGACGGGCCAAGCTTAGTTTTTTTCCGGGAAGAAGCGACTTTTTAACCACAATTTTCTCACCGAAACCTGCTGGTTGACATTTGGTCTGGATTCATGTTTGCTTGATTGACCGTGCTCCAATCCATAGTAAATTTTCAGCCCTGGGAATTTTAAACAAGGAATCACCGTGTGTTTGTGTGGCTAAAGGCTAAAGCTTCCCAGCTCCATCTTTCTACTGTGACTTCTCCAATATTAATTGAACAAATTGCAAAAGATTCAGCAACACAGATCTCCAAAATACTGTGTAATTTTGCGGTTAAAGCAGACGACTTTTAGCTGTGTGTGTGCGCAGCGCTCATACTTCCTAAAAACGCGTGACGTCTTGCGTACACGTCATCATTACACTACATTTTCAAGACGAAACTCCCGGGAAATTTAAAATTGGAATTTAGTAAACTAAAAAAGCCGTAATGTTAATATTTCATCATTGATATATAAACTATCAGACTGCGTGGTGGGTAGTAGTGGGTTTCAGTAGGCCTTTAAACAAATTGCCAGAAATAGCCAATTTGCTTAATTTACCTTTAATAAATACATCTTATATATAAAAAAAAAAGGTATTTCCGTCTGTCCTTCCGTCGTACATTTTTTTTCCTTTTACGGAAGGTTTTTGTTTTTTTAGAATTTTGATGACATGTTAGGTTAAAATCCAATCCGCACTTTGATATAATATATAACAAATTGGTCCAAGCTTTATTTCTAACAAAGACAAATCATTATTTCTTCTAGATTTTCCAGAACAAAAATTTTCAAAGAAATTCAAAAGACTTTGAAATAAGATTTTAAATTGATTCTAAAGTTTTTGTAGATTTCCCAGTATAATTTTTTTGAATTTTAATCATAATAATTTTGAAGAAACATTTCACAAAATATTCTTTGTTGAAAAAACAGAAGCTAAAATTAATAATTAAATTAAAATGTATCCATTCTTTACAATAAAAAAAATAAATTTACTTGAACATTGATTTAAATTGTCAGGAATAAAGAGGAAGAAATTTAAAAGGTAAAAAGTTATGTCATTTAAAATCCTAAAATCCTTTTTAAAGTTGTTTCTTTTCTCTAAAATTGTCTTTCTGAAAGTTATAGGAAGCAAAGTAAAAAAGATTAATGAATTTATTTAAACAAGTGAAGACAAAGGTTTTAAAATATTTTCTTGGATTTTCAAATTCTATTTGAGTTTTGTCTCTCTTAGAATTAAAAATGTCGAGTAAAGCGAGGCCAGCTTGCTAATAAATAAATACAATTTAAAAAAATAGAGGCATCTCACTGGTAAGTGCTGCTATTCGAGCTATTTTTAGAACAGGCCAGCAGGCTACTCATCTGGTCCTTACGGGCGACCTGGTGCTCGCGGGCACCGGGTTGGTGACCCCTGCCATAGATGCACTTCCTTACTCTTGATATTGCAGTTTATTGGGAAATTCTAGTTTTGCCTGCTGTCTAGATTGTTTTAACATCCATAACAGGGGTAGGGAACCTATGGCTCTAGAGCAGTCGTTCTTAACCAGGGTTCGATCGAACCCTAGGGGTTCGGTGAGTCGACCTCAGGGGTCCGGCCGAGGTCAAAAAACACCCGACTCTTTGTGTAAATACAAACTTCTCCCTTTTGGCATAGTATGGATACGGCAACAGCTGATTGATTTGCAGGTGTGTAATTTGTTGTGAGTTTATGCACTGTCTTAGTTTTGTTGTTTGAACTAGGTGATGTTCATGCACGGTAGATTTTGTGCACCAGTAAAAAAACATGGTAACACTATATGGGGAACATATTCACCATTAATTAGTTGCTTATTAACATGCAAATTAGTAACATCCATCCATTTCTACCGCATATTCCCTATTGGCTCTTAACTAGTAATTAAGTACTAATTAATGCCTTATTCGGCATGGCCTTATTATAACCCCAACACTCTAACACTGACCCTAACCCTAATCAAATAACTCTAAATGACGTTTTTATTACTTAGAATATGTTCCCCTAGTGTACAAATAACTCTAAATTAAGTCTTTGTTACTTAGAATATGTTCCCCGTACTAAAGTGTTACCAAAAACATACAACTTTGTCTTGAATTTGAAAAAAAACCCAACATTTTATTATCCACTAAAGAAGGGTTCGGTGAATGCGTATATGAAACTGGTGGGGTTCGGTACCTCCAACAAGGTTAAGAACCACTGCTCTAGAGCCAGTTGTGGCTCTTTTGATTACTGCATCTGGGTCACAGATAATCTTAGCTGAAATTACTTAACAAGATAAGTAATTGATTATTCCGCTGGTAATCGCAGTGTTAAAAAAAACGTTGAAAATATAAAACATTCTCATGGATTTTAATCCATTGTCCGTTTTCTACCGCACCAGTTCAAGAAGTCGCATTAATGGTAAGATGTATTTTATTTATTTTTGGTTAGCTTCAGAATAACAATGTTATTAAAAATAATGAGAGACTTATTATACTCTAAAAATGTTGGTCTTACTTAAAAATGCATGCATTTAGTTATATTCAGTGTAGGGCTGGGCGATATTGGCTTTTATTAATATCGCAACATTTTCATGCCATATCGATTTACGATATATATCTTGATATTTTTCCTTAGCCTTGAATGAACACTCGATGCATATAATCACAGCAGTATGATGTCTACATTAAAATATTATTCTTCATACTGCATTAATATATGCTACTTTTAAACTTTCATGCACAGAGGGAAATCACAACTAAGTTAATTGACCAAAACTGTATTTATTAAATACTCCCAATTCTCTCGTGCATGACTTTTTAAATGAAAGAACACATCAGTAGTGCTTCTACCTTTTGTAGTAACACTTCTGCTGCATACTTTGCATATTGCTGTTGTCTGCTAAATATCTTCCCGCTTGAAACCAAACCACTGCCAGATTATGGACTACCTGCTGTTTTTTTGGGCATTAATTGTTCTTCCTCCATTTGTGATCAGTTTTGCATGTTCTCTCTCTTGTAATGTCAACTCAACTCGCTCCGCTCTGCTTGCGCCACCTGCCTCAGCTAACGTTAGCCATGCTGCTATCTCTCTGCTCGGCGAGAGCGTATGACGCTACACGCGCGACAGTATGTGACATATGTAAGAAGGCGGGCTTGTTTTACGTCTAAGAAAGAGTGAGAAACGCCTGTAGTGTAATGCCTGCAGCGAAAAGCAACTGCGTGAGAACGTATACTCGAATATTACGATAGTCATTTTCTATATCGCACAGAGACAAATCCGCGATATATCGTTTATATCGATATATCGCCCAGCCCTAATTCAGTGTTAAAAAAAATATTATATGGCTCTCACGGAAATACATTTTAAAATATTTGGCTTTCATGGCTCTCTCAGCCAAAAAGGTTCCCGACCCCTGATCTATAATATCATCTCTGCATCTTGTTGTGCATGTGATACAGTGAAGTATTCTAGGTTTATGCAAGGTCCATAGTACTCAGTTAAATTAACATGTTTTGTCCTTGCATTGCTAAATAAATGAGCAGTATGTACGCAAAGCTTAATTTCTTGCATGCGATGCTTTTAAGGTGCCTTGCCATAATGTGAATCTATCCAGGGAGTCAAACCTGCATGAGGCTCAGGCTCCTTTATGGAGGACACCGTCCAAATCACTCCTTAACATAGCATCCATGCGACGTTATGTCATATATATACTATTGCTGGTGTGGGTGTCTGTGAGTGATGTACAGGAGCAGATTCTGGAGGCAAGATTAGAGAGGCTGGGGTCATGCAGCGCCACCTTCTTTTTTAATGATGCTGCCTATCATCTGAGGCTGAAAAGTAGCTCTTGCTGGTTCTACTCTGGGTGTTATTGTGTTATAAGGACCCGTTTGAATTTTAAACACTCTATACAGCCCATTTGCTTCTTTAGAGATACACCTTTACCATTGACAATTATGTATATTGTGACACTGTAGCATCATCTCAGTGAGCCACATCGTTTAATATAGCTGTTATAATAGAATCTGCGATGAGGTGGCGACTTGTCCAGGGTGTACCCTGCCTTCCGCCCGATTGTAGCTGAGATAGGCGCCAGCGCCCCCCGCGACCCCGAAAGGGAATAAGCGGTAGAAAATGGATGGATGGATGGATGTTATAATAGAATATATAGCTGTTATTTTATAATATGTAGTTAGCCAAGCGAGTGCTTTAGCTAATGTTAGATTTTCATTATGTACCTCACTCTTTGATAATGTAGTATGAAGAGAGGCAAGTATTCACACTTATCATACTTAACGTGTAAATTCAGATGTTGACACTATTAGTATTGAAAAAATATTGGCAGTCATTATTCCACAAAAATAGTGTGGAAGACAAACACCAAGGTTTTTGTCAAAATGTGCAAATGGCCAAAAAAATGCTTTGACATTAGGGCTGTGAATCTATGGGTGTCCCACGATTCGATTCAATATCGATTCTTGGGGTCACGATTCAATACTATATCGATTTTTTTTTAATTCGTTTTGATTCTCGATTCAAAAACGATGTTTTTCCGATTCAAAACATGCAATACATAGGATTTCAGCAGGATCTACCCCAGTCTGCTGACATGCTAGCAGAGTAGTAGATTAAAAAAAAAGGCTTTTATAATTGTAAAGGACAATGTTTTATCAACTGATTGCAATAAGGTAAATTTGTTTTAACTATTAAAAGAACCAAAAATATGACTTATTTTATCTTTGTGAAAATATTGGACACTGTGTGTTGTCGAGCTTGAGATGCGATGCAAGTGTAAGCCACTGTGACACTATTGTTCTTTTTCTTTTTTTTTTTTACAAATGTCTAATGATATTTTTTATTTTTACAAATGTCTAATGATAATGTTAATGAGGGATTTGTAATCACTGCTATGCTGAAATTATAACTAATATTGATACTGTTGTTGATAATATTCAATTTTGTTTCACTACTTTTGGTTTGTTTTGTGTCGTGTTTGTGTCTCCTCTCAATTGCTCTGTTTATTGCAGTTCTGAGTGTTGGTGGGTCAGGTTTGGTTTTGGAATTGGATTGCATTGTTATGGTATTGCTGTGTAGTGGTTTGTTGGATTGATAAAAAAAAAAAATAGATTTTTTTAAAAATGAGAATCGATTCTGAATCACACAACGTAAACGATTCGATTCGTGTTCGAATCGATTTTATCCCACACCCCTATTTGACATGCATGACGTTAATGAGAATGCTGTCAGTGCTGACAGAAATAGGGTTATGTTAAAAATAATGTGACGAGTCCATGGTGTTGTTCATAGAAACGTGTAGAGAAAAGCATCCATACTTACCCTGCATGAATATCTGAATTCAGTGACACAAGCATTCACACTCATCACTACTGTTATTTCCCGTTAAAAACATAATAGACAAGGTTTTAACCCCAAAATGTCATCCAAAAATGTGTTATCTAAAAATCATCCAGTAACACCAATGTTATGTAATATATAAATTACGTTAGGTCAGAAAAAAAACAAGACAGAAAAAACACAGGCTATTTCATCCCAACAAGCCTGTTTCGCAGGTTTCCCTGCTCTTCAGGGGATTTTGTATTGAGCACTGTATAATGGATAAACCACAGAAACTTTAACAATAAAATATTATGCTTTTAGAAATCACCTTGCGCGTATTTCACCTATATAGTGCCATAAAGTAATATGTTCAGACTTAAAGGCCTACTGAAACCCACTACTACCGACCACGCAGTCTGATAGTTTATATATCAATGATGAAATCTTAACATTGCAACACATGCCAATACGGCCTTTTTAGTTTACTAAATTGCAATTTTAAATTTCCAGGGACTTTTTTCCTGAAAACATCGCATAATGATGACGTGTTCGCGTGACGTCACGGGCTGCTGCGTACACACACAGCTAAAAGTCGTCTGCTTTAACGGCATAATTACACGGTATTTTGGACATCTGTGTTGCTGAATCTTTTGCAATTTGTTCAATTAATAATGGAGAAGTCAAAGTAGAAAGAGGGAGTTGGGTAGCTTTAGCCTTTAGCCACACAAACACATGGTGATTCCTTGTTTAAAATTCACGGAGGTGAAGCTTTAGTATGGATCACAGCTGACATGGATCCCGACTACATGTCAACCAGCAGGTTTCGGTGAGAAAATTGTGGTTAAAAAGTCGCCTCTTACCGGATATCAGCTGAGCTTGTGCCTCCCGAACAGCTGCCGTCGACTTCCCTGAGTCACTGCGCGTCAACACACGGCCGTGGATGTACACTTCCGACTATCGGGTACTGTTAAACTAACTAAAACACTAAAGATAAGGGATTTTCAAGAATTATCCTACTAAATGTCTCTAAAAACATGAATCAGTCTCAATGCAACGCGATTGCAATCACGTTTTTTTTTTAACTTGTTTTTTTTTTCTCCGTCGCTTTCAATATCCTCAAACACAAATCTTTCATCCTGGCTCAAATTAATGGGGAAATTGTCGTTTTCTCGGTCTGAATAGCTAAATAGCTGTTTTTGTTGGAGGCTCCCGTTAAAATCAATGTGAATATATGAGGAGCCCTCAACATGTGACGTCATCGTCTGCTACTTCCGGTAGAGGCAGGGCTTTTCTCCAGTTGCGAACTTTATCGTGGATGTTCTCTACTAAATCCTTTCAGCAAAAATATGGCAATATTGTGAAATGATCAAGTATGACACATAGAATGGACCTGCTATCCCCGTTTAAATAATAAAATCTCACTTCAGTAGGCTTTTAAATGGAATGTATTATGCAAAACATTTTCTTACCTATTACTACCTGCATGCTTTTTGTGTGTTTGGATGCTTTTGTGTGTTTGGGATCTGCATGAATTCCAAAAATTTTAAAATCAAACCATGGAGTCATTGCGCAGCTTTTCATAAAACAATCTTGCCTTTGTGCTTCCTCCAACCCAGAGGAAGTATATATTTGTATAATGTCGCCATGCGTTTATCTCCATATATGGTATAGCGATGTACCCAAAGAGCTTTGCACAAGTCAGTAATTTCCCTTCTCTCCAGCTTGTTATGGGGCAGATTGTCTCGTACATGCACATGCTCCCTTTGCTGTTGCCCTTTTTAACACAGAGTAGTGTATTTCAAAGTGGAAGATTGTCTCGCACATGCACATGAACCCTTTGCTGTTGCCCTTTGTACCACAAAGTAGTGTATAGTTCGAACTGTCAAGTGCTACAAATTACAACGTGGCTGACAAGAAGACAGTCGAAGTTCAGTTTCAATTTATTTGGAACATGCATATACGACACAATGTAATGCATCACACATTTCCAGTTGTTTCATTACTGCACGCCTGAAATGTAGTAGGAAGAAGCAGAGCTTATTTAATCTTGCCCCTTTTCATTTATACTATATAGAATTTTATCCAATTTCCTCGTTCTCTGTAAAAGAACAGTGAACAAATAAATAATAAATATACCATAGTAAGCAGACAAATATAGTAAGCAGACAAATATTAAATACATAACTAATCTTTGTCTCAATAAAAAAAAAGGGTTCAGAATGTTCATAATTCTTGTTCTTTGTACTTTGTGAACACTTGTAGTTTGAACAGTCTCTTAAACTTAATCAAATTGGTGCTTCGTTTGATTTCTTTGCTTAATCCATTCCATAATTTAATTCCACATACAGATATGCAAAAGGTTTTAAGTAATGTACGAGCATAAAAATGATTTCAATTAGATTTTTCTCTAAGGTAAATAAGAGCATCCTGAAGAGACTGTCGTTTCAAATTAGATTTTTCTCTTAGTAAATAAGAGCATCCTGAAATAATTGTCGATTTGAAGATCTGTAAAACATAATCTATGTAAAATTCTGACCAAAAAACCAACCATTACTTGTCCAGGGTGTACCCCGCCTTCCGCCCGATTGTAGCTGAGATAGGCACCAGCGGCCCCCGCGACCCCAAAGGGAATAAGCGGTAGAACATGGATGGATGGACACTTGTTATATAAAGTAGACAACAAATTAGTGTTTTAGGTGTAAAAAAAAATCATAATTTGACCTCTTTATCAAAAAAAACTTAAACAACATTTTTGGACAAGTGATTTCTAAAGATTTAAGACAATCTCATTGCTATAAACATAAAACATTATGCTGTGGAATTACCAAAATATATTGTATTTAAATATCAAGTTTTTAATAATTTGATCAATAAAAAGGTGTTTTAATGTGTGTGCTTTTGTTCTTTAAAGGGATTATTGCAACATCCAGCTAACACAATTATGGCACCATTTAATTTGACATGACTATTTATGCGATGACTACACACACACACACACACTGTTTGTCCAGTTGTGGTAGAAATGAATGCCTTGCTGAGGGGGTAATAAATGGGGTGCACATAGGAGGGGGAAGAGAAAGGGGGTTGGGGGCGGCTTTGAGATTGAAATTCAGTCTGGCGAGTGACGGAGAGGCAGGCAAGCAAGCAGGCAGGCTAGACGTCGGCGTTCTGGCATTAATATATGTCTGTCTGGGCCCTCTTCAGGCCCTCAGCACCAGATGGAGTCTGGTCTGTTCCAACAACACCTGCCATGGTGCATTGTCTCCATCGGTCAACTTACTTTATGTCTGCTTTTAACCATTTTTATTGCCGTCTGATTTTGCATTCTTAGGCCTTCCATAGACCATTGTGATAAAGATGTTCAGACTGTATTCAGCCATCAGTTCTATTATCTTACTTGAGCTTTTCCTGTCCTGCTGCAGTTCGAAACGACCATCCTATCTTATACTGGATGGCAAACTGTGTGTGTGTAGGTATTTGTACATCTCTTGCTGAAATCTTAGAGCAGCAGTTTCCTAAATGTATGCAAAAATCTTATTATACAGTTTATCATAATCTTAAATGTTTACTTTGACATTGTAATTTTTTTTAGAATTGTATAGCGGGCCAGATAGATGCTCTCGTGGGCGGGATTGGCCCAAGGGCCGCATGTTGCCCCTATGTGTCAGTGCCTTTTTCCCACTGCAAAGTACAATAAACACAAAAATATGTTGTTGTATGGAAGCATCTTCAAGGCCTCAATGCAGAGTCTAATGGAGGACTGCCTCCTTTTTCAAAGAAAATAGGAGACATAATGTTAAATTACAATATTGTTTTACATCCGGATGATTACATTTTTCTTTTTATATCGTGACTAATCTTATAAATTTATGACTTTTGTCTCTTAATATTGTAACAGTTTTCTCTTATTATTACATGTTTTACTTTAAAACAATTTTTTTTAAAACAACATTGGATTATGTTTTTCTCTTAATATTATTAAATCATTCTCGTAAAATATTTTTTTCCTCAGTGTTGTAAAATTATGACATTTTTTCTCAAGAGAGCACAATCTTTTCTGTGATATTAATACGTAACTTATGTAAAATTTTTACTTTTTTCCCATAAAATCACAAAGTTGTTCTGAGTTTTAGAAATTTAAATTGCGATTATTTTTTCCATTCGGACGATTACATTTTTCTCTTAATATTATGACTCTATTCTTGTAAATTTACAGTATGACTTTTGTCTTCTAAGATTACAAAGTTTTTCTCTTAATATTATAAGTTGTTTCTCCATAAAAATGTAAAAATAAAATGACCATCGAATTGTTTTTCTCTTAAAATTATGAAATTATTCTCGTAAAATATGTTCTTTCCCAGTAAGATGGACAAGCAGTAGAACATGAATGGATGAAATATTACAATGTTTAATCTTTTTTTTTTTACAACATCTATGTTGTAAAATTATGAATTTTTTTCTCAAAAGATAGCATTTTCTGTAAATATTATTACTTTTGTCATGTAAAATTGTAACTTTTTTCCAAATAAATCACAAAGTTGTCCTCTTATTTTTAGGTATTTAAATTACGATTATTTTTCCATTCGGACGATTACATTTTTCTCTTAATATTATGACTCTATTCTTGTAAACGTATGACTTTTGTGTCTTAAAATTTCAAAGTTTTTCTCTGAATATTATAAATTGTTTCCCCGTAAAAAATGTAAAAAACCATCGGAATATGTTTTTCTCTTAATATTGTGGCATTGTTCTCGTAAAATATGTTCTTTCCCAGTAAGATGGACAAGCAGTAGAAAATGGATGGATGGAAGATTACAATGTTTTTATCTCCTAATATTACAACTTTTATATTGCAAAATTATGAATTTTTTTCTCAAAAGATCACAGCATTTTCTGTTAATTTTATCACTTCAGTCCTGTAAAATTTTAACTTGTTTCCCATAAAATCATGTTTTTCTTTTAAAAAGAGACATTAAAAAAAATGGTAAATGGGTTATACTTGTATTGCGCTTTTCTACTTTCAAGGTACTCAAAGCGCTTTGACACTATTTTCACATTCACCCATTCACACACACATTCACACATTGACGGCGGGAGCTGCCATGCAAAGCGCTAACCACGACCCATCAGGAGCAAGGGTGAAGTGTCTTGCTCAAGGACACACAGATGTGTCTTGGTTGGTAGAAGCTGGGGATTGAACCAGGAACCCTGAGGTTGCTGGCACGGCCACTCTCCCAACTGCACCATGCTGCGTGAATTTAAATTATGATTAATTTTTCCATTCGGACGATTACATTTTTCTCTTATTATTACGATTCTATTCTTGTAAATTTATGACTTTTGTCTCTTAAGATTACAAAGTTTTTCTCTTAATATTATAACTTGTTTCCCCGTCACAAATGTAACCCCCCCCCCCCCCCCAAAAAACACCGGATTATGTTTTTCTGTTAATATTATGACATTATTCTCGTAAAATATTTCCCCCCTGTAAAATTACAATGCTTTATCTCTTGATATTACGACTTTTATGTTGTAAAATTATGAAATTTTTTCTCAAAAGATCACAACATTTTCTGTAAATATTATTTAAGTCCTGTAAAACTAACTTTTTTTCCAATAAAATCACAACGTTTTTCTCATAGTATTATTAATTTAAATTACGATTATTTTTTCCATCCAGGCGATTACATTTTTCTCCTAATATTATGACTCTATTCTTGTAAATTTATGACTTTTGTTTCTGAAGATTAAGTTTTTTCTCTTAATATTATAACTTTTTTCCTTGTAAAAAATATTAAAAAAAACATCGGATTATGTTTTTCTTTTAATATTTTGACATTATTCTCGTAAAATATTTTTTTCCCGCTGTAAGATTACAATGTTTTATCTCCTACTATTACAACTTTATTATCGTAAAATTGTGACATTTTTTCTCATAAGATCACAATATTTTCCTCTTATTATGACCTTTTTCCTCATAAAATTGCAACTCTTTCTCTGTAAGATTACAAACTTTAAAAAAAAATAATAATGGGATAGGTTGATTGGCAACACTAAATTGGCCCTAGTGTGTGAATGTGAGTGTGAATGTTGTCTGTCTGTCTGTGTTGGCCCTGTGATGAGGTGGCGACTTGTCCAGAGTGTACATCGCCTTCCGCTTGAATGCAGCTGAGATAGGCTCCAGCACCCCCCGCGACCCCGAACGGGACAAGCGGTAAAAAAATGCATGGATGGATGGATGGATGTTAATTTCAGAAACCCATTTGAGATGACAGTTGCCCTTTGTTCCAACTTTTGGCACTTTTTTGAATATTCCATTAATTTTCTTTCATCATTTTAACCTTGAACTGCATGTATATATTTATCCAAACTGCATGTATATATTTATCCAAACCTTTTTTTTTGTCAATTTATGAATTCCGTAGGTCTGGTAGCCTAGCAACAGCCTCTGACCCATGCAAAGGAATGAAAGGGAAAGTATTTGAAAGGCTGACAAGCCGACTTAAATCCGCAAAGGGCGTCAGATTTTCGGTGGATGTAATCTCGCAGTACTTTGTGTAATCGCTTGTGAAGTGCGCCGCTGGTGTGTTTGCCTGCCTGTGTGTGTGTGTGTGTGTGTGTGTGTGTGTGTGTGTGTGTGTGTGTGTGTAAAAGAGTGAGAGCGAGCGAGATTGCAATTCTGAAGATTACGTTTTTTCTCTTAATATTGGCAGCTGATAGAAGAAATGAAAGAAGCATTTAAAACAGGGGTCTCAGACACGCGGGCCAGTTGCGGCCCGCGAGACGTTATTTTGCGGCCCCCACCTTAATATGAAAGTCTGAGGTTAGTGCCGCCCGCGAGTTTTATATGAATGGCGCTTGACAGCGTTGTGTTATTTGGCTGCAAAATAGCTCTTTCAACATTCTGGGTTGCCTATCCCTGCATTAGTGGAAAAGCGGAAAATGAATGGAAGCGACAGAGATGTTGCCATGGAGACGAGGGTTTTCTTACTGCCCAGCTGCAGTCACACCGCGACACATGTCCGTCAGTAATAACAGTCCCCGATAACCTGGACCAATTCAAACCGTTATTTGTAGAGATGTCCGATAATATCGGCCGATACATTTTTTAAAATGTAATATCGGAAATTATCGGAATTGGTTTCAAGAAGTAAAATTAATGACATTTTAAAACGCCGCTGTACGGAGTGGTACAGAGCGCAAATAAACCTTAAAGAATCTGCCTTTGCGTGCTGGCCCAGTCACATAATATCTACAGCTTTTCACACACACAAGTGAATGCAAATCATACTTGGTCAACAACCATACACGTCACAGTGAGGGTGGCTGTACAAACAACTTTAATACTGTTACAAATATGCGCCACACTGTGAACCCACACCAAAAAAGAATGACAAACACATTTCAAGAGAACATCTGCACCGTAACACAACACAACAAATACCCAGATCCCCTTGCAGCAGTAACTCTTCCGGGACGCTACAATATTTTCCTTTCTTTCGGCCCAGCCTCACCCAGACTCTGTATCCAGTGGCCCCCAGGTGAAATTAGTTTGAGACCCCTGATTTAAAACGTCAAAAGATGGTCACGTCCTTTTTCTTTCTTTTTTTTCAAAGTAAAATATAGTCACTGGAAACTTCATTATGTACACCTACACATTTTAGATTCAGGACGACTGCAGAAAGATGATGTGTGTTTGTACCATTGAAAAACACTGTATTTACGTTAACCTAAAGTGGTTTATTGCTGTTTTTACACAACAATAGACTGGGAGTTACGAAGGAAATTAATTATAAGTCATACTATCCGACATTGAATATTCAGCAACCCTCTAGTTTCTTGTGTGTTAAGGCAAATCTCACTAAGCAGTAAGAGACTGTGGCTACAAATTTTTAGACTTAAGGTATATCTTAAAAAAATGACCTTTTTTTTGATACAAGTACTTTTGTTGTTGTTTTGCAGGTATAAGGCACACATGTATATCATCAGCTGTCGGAAGTCCCGCAAACAGGAGAGGATGTATGACTCGCCCACATGGCTGCTTTACCTGCACACTGTTCAGGTGAGACAATAAACTCAAGAAAAATATGAATGCAACACTCTTGTTTTTGCTCCCATTTTTCATGACCTAAACTCAAAGATAATCTATTTTTTTCAATGTGCACAAAAAGTGTATTTCTGTCAAAGATTGTTGTCAAATCTGTCTATATCCCTGTTAGTGAGCACTTCTCATTTGCTGGGGTAGACCGGCTGTTAAGGTTGTACGGTATACCAGTATTAGTATAGTACCGCGATACTCCATCCATCCATTTTCTACCACTTATTCCCTTTGGGGTCGCGGGGGGCGCTGGTGCCTATCTCAGCTACAATCGGGCGGAAGGCAGGGTACACCCTGGCCAAGTTACCATCTCATCGCAGTACCGCGACACTAATGAATCATATTCAGTACTATACCGCCTCTGAAAAGTACCGGTCCGCCCAATTTGTGGTATCATCCAAAACTAATGTAAAGTACCAAAACAAGAGAAGAATACGTGATTTTTAAATTTTAACAGAAGTGTAGATAGAACATGTTAAAAAAAAAAGTAAGCAGATATTAACAGTAGAGGCAGTGAAGTGAATTATATGTATATAGCACTTTTCTCTAGTAACTCAAAGCGCTTTACATAGTGAAACCCAATATCTAAGTTACATTTAAACCAATTAGGGTGGCACTGGGAGCAGGTGGGTAAAGTGTCTTACCCAAGGACACAACGGCAGTGACTAGGATGGAAGAAGCTGGGATTGAACCTGGGACCCTCAAGTTGCTGGCATGGCCAAACGAGCTATACCGCCCGAAAGGAACAATTTATTTTCTACCACTTGCCCTTAATAATTTTGACAAAAATAATAGAATGATAAATGACACAATATGTTACTGCATATGTCAGCAGCTAAATTAGGAGCCTTTGTTTGTTTACTTACTAATAAAAGACAAGTTGTCTTGTATGTTTACTATTTTATTTAAGGACAAACTTGCAATGAGAAACATACATTTAATGTACCATAAGATTTTTTTGTTAAAATAAAGCCAATAATGCAATTTTTTGTGGTCCCCTTTATTTAGAAAAGTACCAAAAAGTACCGAAAAGTATCTAAATAATTTTGGTACCGTTACCAAAATATCGGGACAATACTACTGGCTATACTTCACAGTTGTGGCGTATCCAGATGCATGATTATTGCACAGGTGTGCCCTAGGTTGCCACTACCGCGGGGCAACCCAAAATGCTCAGGTTGTCGCTAAGCACAATGCCAAAGATGTCGCAAGAGTGTAAAGAGCGTGCAATAGGCACGCTGACTCCAATGTTTATTTCACATTTGGCCTCATCTCCACGTGTGTCAGATAATTTAGCTGCACAACCGGCCTCACAACTGCAAACCATGTCTTTTATAATGGCCGAGGGAAGTAACAATAAGAAATTGTCATGTCACAGTTACCGTGACCCAAAAAAACACAGTTATCATTATTTTTACAGTATTCTTATGTGCTCAAAAAGTATATCGGATATATTCTGACCAAGTTTTTTTCAAAACAAAACAAAAAAATCCATCCATCCATTCATTTTCTTCCGCTTATTCCCTTTTGGGGTCGCGGGGGGCGCTGGCGCCTATCTCAGCTACAATCGGGCAGAAGTCGGGCTACACCCTGGACAAGTCGTCACCTCATCGCAGGGCCAACACAGATAGACAGACAACATTCACACTCACACTAGGGACCATTTAGTGTTGCCAATCAACCTATCCCCAGGTGCATGTCTTTGGAGGTGGGAGGGGCCTATCCCCAGGTGCATGTCTTTGGAGGTGGGAGGCGCCTATTCCCAGGTGCATGTCTTTGGAGGTGGGAGGAAGCCAATGTCCCATTCCAAAAATGAATGACTCCCATTTTCAATATTATTACAAATATAACGGTTGTCAACCATAATGTTATTATTAATATTAATAATGTAAAGTAGATATGGCGTACATCACAGGTGTCAAAGTCAAGGGCCGCCACAATAGTGTGTGTCAATAAAGTATACTCATTCTTTCTGTTTGACATGAAAACATGCAGTTGCATATCTTTTTAAGTTTTGTAGTATCTAATAATAAACATGTAATATACAATGTATCGAAATGTAAATAAACACTTAAAAATCTACTTGACCTATATTAACGATGACAATAGTTGAAGGTCAGTCACCAGGATTTTATAGTAAAAAACAAGTGATGATGTAAAAAAATAATAATAATAAATATTTAAATAAAAATTAAATAAAAAATACAAATACACACTGTTACAAACCTACTATTTTGCATGTTTTGTGTATATGCTTCACTGATGTTTTAGTCTTTATATTTTTTATATATTATATTTTTAATCGCTAAGCATTTTTTGGTCTATTTAAATATTGGTTTGTACTGTAGCACTTTTGTATTTTTTGAATGAAAAGTGTGTAACAAATAAAATCTGTTATTATTTATTTTTCTGGCAGGCCTTGTGGCACTCTACTCTCGTCAGCATCGTAAAAGCACCTTTGTCTTGTATTCCTCTGAGTAAAGAACGATCATTCTGTACAAGTAATTTCCAGATACCAATATTTTGGTACCCGTACCAAAATGTAATTCGGTACTTTTCAGTACTTTTGGATACTTTTCTAAATAAAGGGGACCACACAAAATTGCATTATTGGCTTTATTTCAACAAAACATCTTACGGTACATTAAACATATGTTTCTTATTGCAAGTTTGTCCTTAAATAAAATAGTGAACATACAAGACAACTTGTCTTTTATTAGTAATTCAACAAACAAAGGCTCCTAATTTAGCTGCTGACATATGCAGTAACATATTGTGTTAGTTTCCATTCTAGTATTTTGTCAACATTATTAAGGACAAGTGGGAGAAAATGAATTATTGATCTACTTGTTCATTGACTATTAATATCTGCTTACTATCTCTTTCAACATGTTCTATCTACACTTCTGTTAAAATGTAAAAATCACTTATTTTTCTGTTGTTTGGATGCTTTACATTAGTTTTGGATGATACCACAAATTTGGGTATCAATCCGATACTAAAGTGGTTACAGGACGATACATTGGTCATATTCAAAGTCCTTATGTGTCCAAAGATATATTTCCTGAGTTTATAAACATAATATAGATTTTTTTAAAATGAAAAAATATTTTGTGCTGCTAAAAAATATCGATGTAATCATAGTAATATCGACTAGATACACTCCTGTAGTTTGTATCATCACAGTGGATGTTAGGTGGAGATCCGCCAATGGTGTTCGTTTGCATTGTGACGCTGGTAAGCTACGGTGTGTAGTGAAGCATGTTTAGCTATTCCTCGTCCTGCAGGGATGATACTTGTAAGAAATTCACTTTATTTGTCGCCATGGAGGCGAGGATTCGTGATTTAGAAGTAACTACAACACTGCAGACTGCGGATGGACTTTAGCTGCTAGCTAGCTAGCAATGTCTTAAAGCAAATCTTCCTGAGGGCATTTCAGTGTTATAACTTCACCTTTATTGTTAGTTTTTAAGCCGAACTGCATCCGTTCTCCCTTTTCTGTGTACTCAATGCGTCTGCTTGTACGTACTCTGTGATCGTGCGCTGCCAAACATGCTCGTCTGCTTGTAAACCCAACAATGACATGACGTGACGACTACAGGACGACAGGGGGTGGGTGGGTGGTGGACCGGTACTTTTTAGAGGCGGTATAGTACCGAATATGATTTATTCTTACCAATACCGGTATATTGTACAATCCTACTCTGTACTAAGAAATCAGAGATTGTAAGTGCAACGTACACAATTGAATAGCTTAAATGCTAAGACAGCAATATGTGTAAAAGTTTAGACTGGCACATGTTGTTTCTTAATGGGTAAAGACGTTAACATCCCTTGTATTCATATCAGCATTTAAATTAGCCAGCGGGTGCCAGTCAGTCTTGAGTTTATCAAGGTGCAGTCAGTTTTTCGATCGTTCTAATTTAAAACCAACCGTCAGGAGTTCTATCGTAGTTATCATAAACACAATGTATAGTTACATCCTGAGTGTGGCCTTTATATTATGGCCAACCTAAGGCACAGCTGTGCAATAACCATGCTCGCTAATAATCATCTTCATATGTCACAGTTGTAAGACGCATGGATTTGATCTTCAAATGAGATGGGCTCACTAATGCAGATTTTAACAAATTTGTGAACTACAGCAGTACCTCAACTTACAAGCTCAGTTCGTTCGGTGACCGAGTTCGTTAGTCTAAACGCTTCGATCTCAAATCAACGTAGCCCATTGAAATCAATTGAAATTAGGTATGTCCGATAATATCGGAGTGCCGATATTATCGTGCAATAAATGCTTTAATATGTAATATCGGAAATTATTGGTATCTGTTTCAAAATTACCGTAATCGGTTTCATAAAGAAAATTGTATGACTTTATAAAACGCCGCTGTGTACACGGACTTAAGGAGAAGTTCAGAGCGCCAATAAACCTTAAAGGCACTGCCTTTGCGTGCCGGCCCAGTCTACGGGTTTTCACACACACGAGTGAATTCAAGGCATACTTGATCAAAAGTCATACAGGTCACACTGAGGGTGGCCGTATAAACAACTTTAACACTATTACAAATATGCGCCACACTGTGAACCCACACCAAACAAGAATGACGATCAAATTTCGGGACAACATCCGCACCGTAACACAACATAAACACAACAGAACAAATACCCAGAACCCTTTGCAGCACTAACACTTCCGGGACGCTACAATATACACCCCCCGCCTATCCCCTACCAGCCCACCTCAACCCCAACCCCGCCCACCTCAACCTCCTCATGCTCTCTGAGGGAGAGCACTTCCCAAATTTCAAGCTGCTGTTTTGAGGCATGTTAAAAATAATAATGCACTTTGTGACTTCAATAATAAATATGGCACTGCCATGTTGGCATTTTTTTCCATAACTTGATTTGATTTATTTTGGAAAACCTTGTTCCTTTGTTTAATGCATCCAGTGGGGCATCACAACAAAATTAGGCATAATAATGTGTTAAGTCCACGACTGTATGTATTGGTATTGGTTGATATCGGAATCGGTAATTAAGAGTTGGGCAATTTCGGAATATCGGATATCGGCAAAAAAGCCATTATCGGACATCTTTAGATGTCTAAGATTAACCAGCTGCATGGACCGAAAATTACTCTTTTTTTTTTTTATCTTGCATTTTGTCAGCTCTTTTTTGCAGTGTGCAACATTGTTAAAAAAAATCTACTAACATATCAACAGTACAATTTACTGCTTTTTCTTTGTTTTTAACTTTTAACTGGAATCGACTGTTTATTTCGAACATGGATACAATGTCAGCATGTTACATCACATATTACACATTTTCATTGTCCGAAAAGAAGTAAGAAGAAGCAAAGTGATTTTGATCCTACCTACAGTTACTTGTAGAACTTATTTTCACAGCTAATAAATTTGACTTAACACAGTTTTTATTTACTTGGACATCCACATTTTTCAGTACTTTGCCTCCTCAAAAGGCAAACATCCCACTTTTTAAACATTCCTATCTGTTAACCAAAACTTACTCTAAATTGCCTTTAATAGCAAGTGACAATTTTGTAACTCCCTTTGGCTTCCGTCTGATGATGAGGGTGGTACTTTTAAAGGGGAGCATTATCACAATTTCAAAAGGGTTAAAAACAATAAAAATCAGTTCCCAGTGACTTGTTGTATTTTTTGAAGTTTTTTTCAAAATTTTACCGGTCCCTGAATATCGCTAAAGAAAGCTTTAAAGTGCCTTTTTTTCGCTCTCTGCGAAGACACTATCCATTTTCCTGTGACGTCACACAGTGCTGCCAATACAAACAAACAATGGCGAATAGCACAGCAAGATATAGCGACATTAGCTCGGATTCAGACTCGGATTTCAGCGGCTTAGGCGATTCATGTTTTGAAACGAATGGTTGGAGTATGAAAGTATTGAAGAAACTGGAGCTATTGAGCGAATAGCTATTGACACTAGTCATAGCCATAGCATGGCCGAATAGCTGCGTTAGCATCGCCGATAAAATTTGCGGACCAAACGAACAGGACTTTCGTATCTTGTGACACTGGAGCAACTTAAATCCGTCGATTGGTAAGTGTTTTTTCCGCATTAAATGTGGGTGGAAGTAAACGTAATATAGTTGCAAATGCATCTGCAGGTTATCCATACATCTCTGTGCCATGTCTGCTTTAGCACCGCCGGTAAATAGCATGTTAGCATCGATTAGCGTAGAATTTTAGCATAGAGTAGCTGTCAGTCACGCCGCGACCAAATATGTCTGATTAACACAAGTCAACAACATCAACAAAACTCACCTTTGTGATTTCGTTGACTTTATCATTGCAAATGCATCTGCAGGTTATCCATGCATCTCTGTGCCATGTCTGTCATCGCCGGTAAAATGTGCAGACACTCCAGCACATTCAATGGGGGTCTGACGGAAGATTTCTTGCCACTTTCGCATCTTCGGGCCAGTGGTGCAACTTGAATCCCTCCCTGTTAGTGTTGTTACACCCTCCGACAACACACCGACGAGGCATGTCTCCAAGGTTCCAAAAAATAGTAGAAAAAATGGAAAATAACAGAGCTGAGACCCGGTGTTTGCAATGTGTTGAAAATGAAAATGGCGGCTGTATTACCTCTGTGACGTCACGTTCTGACGTCATCGCCAAAAGAGCCATAAACAGAAAGGCGTTTAATCCGCCAAAATTCACCAATTTAGAATTCGGAAATCGGTTAAAAAAATATATGGTATTTTTTTCTGCACCATCAAGGTATACATTGACGCCTACATAGGTCTGATGATAATGTTCCCCTTTAAGAGAAACAAAAAGGTTGAAAAAAGCCAAAGAAAAAGCAAAACATGTAGACTTTATTCCGATACTTGTTGGCATTTGGGCATTTACCTTCAGAGGTTCCACAGTATGAAATACTTGACAAGGTTGCATTTTATATTCTTATGTGTTTGATCAAAGTGATACAGATGGGGCCCCTTTTTTGTCACCTAAGCATTCGAACCCCTTTATAGATAAAAGAGAAGTAGGTTAGGAGAGGACGTCATGCATCGAGTCAAAACACACACACAAACAAACACACACACACAAGTGGAGGTTGTCAGCATGCACCACCATACCTAGCTTTCGCAGCGCTACACAGGGTGCAACAGCAAAATAAAACATTTCCTTCCCTTTCCGGCACGTTCCTTACCTCCTCTGTGTCACGCTGCGATCAGTAAGCCCGCATAAAACGGCTTCTTATCAGGGCCCCCTCAGCCGCGTCGCCCCTGCTAACTGGTTAGCATCCGCTAGGCCGCAGCCTCCGGAGGAGATGCATGTGACTTTGAATTTCCGCTTCTCTACGTTGAGTGACAAGACTGTGGACTAGCTCAGCGCCGCTCGCCTCGTGCCTTCTCTACCTCCTGCAGAGAACAAGCTAGACTAGAAAGATGGAAGGATGGAAGGAGGGAGAGGTTCATCATTGAGTGCGGGGGGGAGAAACTGAAAAGATTTTATTTGATTTCCCTCCAGGGGTAGATGAGTGTTCTGTGACACTGGCCTAGTTCTCTTATGAACACCCTCCACCCCCACTTCAGCTCCTCCAGAGTTTGAGAGAATGAGACAAGTGAAGATCAGAGGAGATTCCACTGCCTGTGGCTATCCTCCTCCTTAGCGTTCGACCACCTCCTAAAAGCAATGAGGGCCGCTCGCATTGATAGCACATCCTCAAACCGGTTTAATCAATGCTCGCAAGCAGCGGTTGGGAGCGCAGAGTTTATAAGCGGGGGCGCTGCTAACGGGTTCAATCCGACACAGAAACGGCGTCAAAGCATATCATAACAGCGCACACAGAGACATCACACACACACACACACATTGATGATTTTCTATTTCGAGGAGGTGTTTATGCATGTTGCATGGCCTCACTGGACCTGCGTTGTGGTTGCACATACTGTTTCAAACATAGCAAGGACCTGCTCCAGAGTCAAGCGTCACAAAACCTTCAATCCACTTTCACTTTATTTGTATAGCACATTTAAACAACATACAGTGGGGCAAAACAGTATTTAGTCAGCCACCGATTGTGCAAGTTCTCCCACTTAAAATGATGACGGAGGTCTATAATTTTCATCATAGGTACAATTCAACTGTGAGAGACAGAATGTGAAAAAAAAAATCCAGGAATTCACATTGTAGGAATTTTAAAGAATTTATTTGTAAATTATGGTGGAAAATAAGTATTGGGTCAATCATTCAAAGCTCTCATTGATGGAAAGAGGTTTTGGCTCAAAATCTCACGATACATGGTCCCATTCATTCTTTCCTTAACACGGATCAATCATCCTGTCCCCTTAGCAGAAAAACAGCCCCAAAGCATGATGTTTCCACCTCCATGCTTCACAGTAGGTATTGTGTTCTTGGGATGCAACTCAGTATTCTTCTTCATCCAAGCACGACGAATTGAGTTTATACCAAAATGGATACATGGATGATACAGCAGAGGATTGGGAGAATGTCATGTGGTCAGATGAAACCAAAATAGAACTTTTTTGGTATAAACTGAACTGCGATATAGAAAATGACTATCGTGATATTCGAGTATACGTTCTCACGCAGTTGCTTTTAGCTGCGGGCATTACACTGTAGGCTCTTCTCACAGACTATAAGCGCACCTTCTTACATAATGTCACGTCATACGTCACATACGTATACGCCCTCACGGAGCAGAGAGGTAGCATCATGGCTAATGTTAGCTGTGATGCTAGCAGAGCCGCGCGAGCGGTAATACGAGAGAAAGAAGGTGCGAATGAAGGAGGAATTAATTCCCAAGAAAAACAGCAGAGGGTCCATCGTCTGACAGTGGTTTGGCTTCAAGTGAGAATATGTCGAACAGACAACCGTAATTTGTCAAGTGTGGGCCAAAAGCGTTGCTACCAAAAGTAGCATTAGTGCTAATATGTACCATTATTTGAATAGTCACCTGCCAGAGAACGAGGAGTGCTTACTACGCATGTCAACATCTCCGTTCGGTGCGACAAGCCCACACCATCAAAATACCGAGGCAAATATTTCCAGATAAACACCGTATGAAAAAAACAGTCAACACGACGAGTTGAGTTTATACCAAAAAGTTCTATTTTGGTTTCATCTGACCACATGACATTCTCCCAAGCCTCTGCTGTATCATCCATGTATCCATTTTGGTATAAACTCAACTCGTGTTTGGAGGAAGAAGAATACTGAGTTGCATCCCAAGAACACCATACCTACTGTGAAGCATGGGGGTGGAAACATCATGCTTTGGGGCTGTTTTTCTGCTAAGGGGACAGGATTATTGATCCGTGTTAAGGAAAGAATGAATGGGGCCATGTATCGTGAGATGTTGAGCCAAAACCTCCTTCCATCAGTGAGAGCTTTGCACGGTTGGCCAAATACTTATTTTCCACCATAATTTACAAATACATTCTTTAAAATTCCTACAATGTGAATTCCTGGATTTTTTTTCACATTCTGTCTCTCACAATACAAGTGTACCTATGATGAAAATTACAGACCTCTGTCATCATTTTAAGTAGGAGAACTTACTAAACTGACTAAATTTTGCCCCACTGTAAATGTTTCCAAAATGTGGCACAACGATATTAAAAACAATATTCAAATATCCTTAGCTCCACCAATGACTGATTAAAAAATAAAACCATTATAAAAATATTTAAAAAATATGATTAAAAACGATTTTAAAGGGTAAAACCAATTTAAAACAATAAATAAAAATCCATCCATCCATCCATCCATTTTCTACCGCCCTGCGACCCCAATCTCGGCTACAATTGGGCGGAAGGCGGGGTACACCCTGGACAAGTCACCAACTCAGCGCAGATAAATAAAAATCAAAATGAAAAAAAAAAAAACCCGGAAAACACAGAGGACCACAAACCACGTAGTGTTAAAAGCCTAAGAATAAAAGTGGGTCTTAAGACGAGACTTAAAACACTCCACTGTGGGAGCAGTTCTAACGTGGAGGGGCAGAGTGTTGCAGAGCTTAGGGCCGACCACAGAGAAGGCCTTGTCTACCCTGGTTTTAAGTCTGGTCTTGGGCACCACGAGCTGGAGCTGGCTCTCGTACCTCAGACCTCAGATGAGGTCCGAGATATAATGAGGTGCCAGTCCATGTAAAGCTTTAAAAACAAACAGCCATGTTTTAAAATCAATTCTAAAATGAATAGGGAGCAAATGCAGACTCTCAAGAATTGGGGTTATATGCTCGCGTTTCCTGGCCCCTGTTAAAAGTCCTGCTGCTGCATTCTGGACTAACTGCAATCGGGAGAGAGCTTTTTGGCTAATGCCAGCATAAAGTGCATTGCAGTAGTCCAGACGACTTGATATAAAAGCAAAAAGGTCACCTCGGGATTGATACTGAAATAAACCGAACAAATTTCATCAGTACCAACAGATACTGATTCATGTAAAATCGAACCATACCCCGTGGGTCTTAAAAAGTCTAAAAAAAAAAGTCTTAAATCCAAGAATTTGAGTTTGGGGCGGAACAGCTCGGTTGGTAGAGTGGCCGTGCCAGCAACTTGAGGGTTCCAGGTTCGATCCCCGCTTCCGCCATCCTAGTCACCGCCGTTGTGTCCTTGGGCAAGACACTTTACCCACCTGCTTGCAGTGCCACCCACACTGGTTTAATTGTAACTTGGATATTGGGTTTCACTATGTAAAAACGCTTTGAGTCACTAGAGAAAAGCGCTATATAAACTAAGTCACCTCACAATTTAAGGCCTCAAAATGTCAAAAATTGTGCTAAAATCACCTAAAAGGTCTTAATTATGATTTTCAAAGGTTTTAAAAATCTATTGACGTTAATTTTATTTAAAACATGCATAAATTTCAGTCTCGCTTTGAAATGTTTCGGTTTTTGAGGACGCTATAATGAAACTAACTGTCAGAAGTTATAGTTTGCCTATTTTTTAATTCTGACTTCCAAACAAATCTTGGTTCACAACACAGAGGTTTCTGGTGTTTAAAGTTGGATTAAGCGTTTTGTATTCCTAAGTGAAAGAACTGTAAATACATTCATATACTTTGCAAGTAATTCCATGACTCCAATTTTCCTTCAAGTCTTTTGTACTTTTTGCCTGTATCAATGTGAAATGGATCTTAAATTGTATTCATTATCCATCCATCTATTTACTACCTCTTATTCCCTTTGGGGTCGCGGGGGGCGCTGGCGCCTATCTCAGCTACAATCGGGCGGAAGGTGGGGTACACCCTGGACAAGTCTCCACCTCATCGCAGGGCTTGTATTCATTAAAAAAATGTGGCTTGTTTAAACCTGCAGAGACTTTGCATACCGCATTTCGAAATCTTTGTTGCGCGTCACATCAATTGCAGACAATACGCTGACTCAAACACTGGGCGGTCAAACAGGTGTATTCGTAGTGAACTGCCTTAATAATAATATAATTGTCCATGCCAACAAAGTAAGCATGTCTGATAAAAAATAAAAAAAACACTCAAATGTATGTTCGTTTTTCATAATAAACCTGTTTGAGGGTATTTCAAATTGAACAATGCATAAACTGTACATGCAGCTGATTGGCATTTGTGTTTTTACATGGCAATTTCCATCCATCCATCCATTTTCTACCACTTGTCCCTCTCAGGGTCACAGGGGGTGGTGGAGCCAATCCTAGCTGCATTTGGGTGGAAGGCAGGTACACCCTGGACAAGTCAACATAGATAGACAGACAACATTCACACTCACATTCACACACTAGGGCCAATTTAATGTTGCCAATCAACCTATCTCCAGGTGCATGTCTTTGGAAGGAACCCACGCACTCACGTGTAGAACATGCAAACTCCACACAGAAAGACCCTGAGCTCGGGGCTTGAACCCAAAACATTCATATTGTGAGGCACACTTACTTAACCCCCTGTAACACCGTGCTGCCCCATGGTGATTGCAATACCTCTAAATTTGGTAATTGTAAGATGCACATTACAATCTAGCAGCTGATGTGTAATAAACTCAATACTTACAAAATAAACACTTCGTAGGTCTCAAGATAAGAAACACCGGCACATTCAACATAATGGCAAAGATCACTTCCTGACTACGGCAACACACCCGGGACAAACTGAAATGAATGCATACTGGCAAAGGAGACAAGCGTAAGAAAACAAGGTATCTTTACAGCTCAAGTTCAATAACACTGTTTTATATTTTTTACATTACAAATTAACATGTACATGAACACACACAATAGTACCAAAAAATGGTACCATTGAGTACTGGTACCTGGGAGCCGGTATTACATCGGTTTAATGCAAAAGATACCACCCTACTCGCATTCCTCTCATGCTTCATTGTCTTACCAAAAAGACTCACATCCATCCATTCTTTATTCCTTTAAAGTTACTGTTTTTTGATTGATTGATTGATTGATTGGAACTTTTATTAGTAGATTGCACAGTACAGTACATATTCCGTACAATTGACCACTAAATGGTAACACCCAAATACATTTTTGAACTTGATTAAGTCGGGGTTCTTCCCGCCTTTCTTTCACCTTCCTTCTCCCATCCTCTAATTATCTATTTCCTTCATCTTGTTTATTTGTCCCCCATTCTCTTCGTCTCCTATAATCTACAGCATCATCTCCTCTCCTTTTCATTCTTACACACTTTAAAAAAAGCAGAAATTAGCATTTACATTTCACAGCAAATTACTGTAATTTGATAAAAGGTATGTTATTTCTACAGGTAAAATCCTGGCAGCTTTTTCTTGTAAAGTCTACGATTGTTTTTACTGAGCAAACTGTATATCTTTCTCTAAACTATTTTAGCCCCTATTTTCTCATCTTTGTATCGAATCATCCTCTCATTCCCTCCTTTTTCATGTTTTTTCATCTTTTCAGTCCCCTGCATTTCCCATCCTTTCATCCTCTTTCTTTTACTTTTCCATCTTCTTTGTCTGATATCCCATCTTTCCCTCCATCCATCCTCATATCTTCTCATCCAACCAATTTGTAGTCTTCTCATACTGCATCTAACCATCCTCACAACGTTCTATCCTCAAAATCTTGCCTTCTCCCACCTTTTCACCATCCTTTCCCCTTACCGTCTCTCACATGTCCTCAGTCTTAATCTCATTTTTGCGTCATTTATTCCTTCCATCTTTGCATATTCTCAACCCATCCATCCATCCATTTTCTACCGCTTATTCCCTTTGGGGTCGCAGGGGGCACTGGTGCCTATCTCAGCTACAAACGGGCGGGAGGTGGTGTACACCCTGGACAAGTCGCCATTCTCTATTCTCAACCGCCCATCCTCAAATTCTCTATATCAGTGGTTCTCAACCTTTTTTCAGTGATGTACCCCCTGTGAACATTTTTTTTAATTCAAGTACCCCCTAATCAAGAGCAAAGCATTTTTGGTTGAAAAAAAAATAGATAAAGAAGTAAAATACAGCACTATGTCATCTGTTTCTGATTTATTAAATTGTATAACAGTGCAAAATTTTGCTCATTTGTAGTGGTCTTTCTTGAACTATTTGGAAAAAAAATATATAAAAATAACTAAAAACGTGTTGAACAATAAACAAGTGATTCAATTATAAATAAAGATTTATACACATAGAAGCAATCATCAACTTAAAGTGACCTCTTTGGGGATTGCAATTGAGATCCATCTGGATTCATGAACTTAATTCTAAACATTTCTTTACAAAAAAAGAAATCTTTAACATCAATATTTATGGAACATGTCCACAAAAAAATCTAGCTGTCAACACTGAATATTGCATTGTTGCATTTCTTTTCACAGTTTATGAACTTGCATTCATATTTTGTTGAAGTATTATTCAATAAATATATTTATAAAGGATTTTTGAATTGTTGCTATTTTTAGAATATTTTAAAAAAATCTCACATACCCCTTGGCATACCTTCAAGTACAACCAGGGGTACGCTTACCCCCATCTGAGAACCACTGCTCTATATCTTTCCACCTCTCCATCCTCTCCGTCACTCATTCTTCCATCTCCCCATCCTCTTTTCCCTCCATCCTCACCCAAGTCTTATCCTCTCCTCCTTCTTTCCATCCTCATATCTCTCCCCATCCTCCACCTTCATACAGTATCAGCTCTTCAGTTCTCCAGCCGCCCCAGAGAAACCAATTCAGACTCCTCTGCTCCACATCGTCATGGCGCGTTGGCCGAGGGAGATGGAGTCCTTTCAGGTCCTCGGCTACAAAACACATCCACCCACACACCTCACCACCAAACCCTTCTTCTACCCTTTGGCTGCCGTTTTTCCACCAAAGTCACCCTGAGGTTCTTTTTAGAGTTATTCATGACCTTTAAAAGGTAAAACTGCAAGGGGATGCGCAGCAAATCAAGCGTCTTCTCATATGTTTAAACACACCGATTGAGTGGATTGAGTGTAGAACCGAACGCCCCCCTTCCCCCCTGCTGTCACAGCGTCTTAAATCCGCTTTTAACAGCCTGCGGAGATTTCTCGCTCCTCACCATATTTTTTTTTGTATTTGTATGCATATCCCACCTCGCTGGGCTGTTCTTGAAAGTTGATTTAAATTACACCCTCCGCATTTTGCGTCTTGATAGGATATAAATCTCCTGAAATGAATGCACTTTTGTGTGCGAGCTTGTGCAGAGTGGTGCGGCGAATGTTAACATAAATTAAAGTGTATTTGCTGCAGAGCCCATTGGGAATATTGCAAAAAAAAAAAAAAAAAAGAGACACTAGCAGGTGGATGGAGGAGTGACCAGACGAAAAATGAAATACGTTAGCATGGTTGCGTTTGGGACTAAATTTGAAGTGCATAAGGGTGACGGCCGGTAAAGGGAGCGCGGAAGGGGTGGGGGGTCAGGGTTGTGCTGAAAGGCAGCAGGCTGGAGAGTGAATGGGGCAGAAGAAGGGAGGGAGGCGGGGTGGCATTAGTGGCGGAGGCAGTTGGGGGTGGCGGTGTTGCTGGTGGGGGCCCTCTATTGGTTCAATGCAACGGCCAGAGCAGCTGTGAAAAGAGGTCTCCCCTTTTTCCCACGCCCGGCGCGACGCAGCGGCCCCGTTTCGGCCTGCCAGGGTCACGTCACGTCACTAATATATATACAGATGCCTCCTACAATACACACATAGCACAATTATGCACCATGAGCCTACGGATAGGGGCTGCTGCCCGGGAAAACTACTTACTTACTTACTTCCATCCTGAGGTTTTGTTTTTAAACATGGCTAGTCCCTGGTGTTCGCATAGTAGATGTTGCACCTCACCATTTACCAACTATAATCATATTCCAAGAAGAGTGGAGCGCAGGGGGGGCGTAAAAAGGCTTTGTCCTAACCAGGGCCCCACCACCACCACCCAGTGCCAGATGCCCTGCTGCATTGTGTGGGTGCTCTCCCCTCCGTTCCCCCTCACAGTCGCCTTGCACCCATGATGTCACCCTACTTGTCTGCCTGTCAGCACCGCCACGAGAACTAGAGTGTGGGAAGGCAACGCTTTCAACATTTAACGGAGACGAATGTGGTTGGGGGGGTGAATTATTTGGTCATGGCGTTGGGTATAGTCTGGTCTGAGAGGTCAACAAGTGGACTTGAACAACGAGCAGGCGAGACTCGCGACTCTCCTAGCAACTACTCCAAGTGGAATTTAGATACGTGCGTTTGTCCGCCGCCTGCATTACTTCAGTCTGGACTTGGTCTTGAAAAGTTCTAAATTAACTTCACAAATGCTATAAAAGTGGAGGATAGGAGGGACAGGAGGACGCCTAAAACCATCTGTTTAATAATATTAATAATAAGCTTTATCGTCTCCAAGGAGAAATTTGTCTTGGACATTAAGACACAGCGTTTTACATACATACATACATACATACATACATACATTCATACATTCGTACATTTATACGGTATTTTTCGGATTATAAGCCGCTCCGGAGTATACGTCGCACCGTTGGAAAATGCACAATCAAGAAGGAAAAAAACAAATATACGTCGCACTGGAGTATAAGTCGCATTTTTGGGGAAAATGTATTTGACAAAATCCAACACCAAGAATAGACATTTGAAAGGCAATTTAAAATAGATAAAGAATAGTGAACAACAGGCTGAATAAGTGTACGTTATATGACACATAAATAACTGACTGAGAAGGTGCCTGGTATGTTAACATAATGTAACGGGTAGTTGGCATAGCGATGCCGTGTTTGTTCCCCCGAGGATGCGTAGGCATGAACACAGCAAAGGTAAGATATAATGAAATTTATTTAACTAACAAAAGGAGCTAAGGAACTAAAAACACTGGAGCTAAGCAGAAAAAACAAACCAAGGGCGCTACCATAGAAGCTAGGAATAACAAACAGACAAACTAGACTTGGCACGAAGGCACACAAAAGGGAAAACAAATCATTAGCGTGAGAGCTAGAATAAAACAACGGAGGCGTAGCGTGAAAGCTAGCGAGAATATACATACGGGTAGAAGTCAGTCGTCACTGTTGTTCGAAGGCAAATTAGGATCCCAGCATGAACAACAAAAAGGGGTGAGCTTAAATAAGGGAGGTGATTAGAAAAACAGGTGTGCAGGGACCGTGAGTAGCAGGTGAAAACAATATAAACCATGGTGACGGACTAAACAGGAAATAAGGAGGTGGAACTACATAATGTAAAACAGCAAAGGAACAATAAACCAGAATAAGTAAAGATCCGAGCAGCGGATCGTAACACGTAACATGTTATGGCAAGAGTTATTCAAATAACTATAACATATAGAACATGCTATACATTTACCAAACAATCTGTCACTCCTAATCGATAAATCCGATGAAATTTTCTTCCTCGATGTCGCTTCTAAACAATTCTGCCAACTCCAAAGGTATGCGCCGCTTCCTCTTGTCGTTTTCTGCTGCATATTTCACTACGTCCAGCTTGTAATCTGCAGTACATGATCTCCTTTTCGGTGACATTTTTGTTCAGCCCTTCTCAGTTTTTATAAGTTACCGCCAATGATGAAATGATCCATTTTAATAGCTACGGCAGTAGCATATAGCATGACCCACAATGCACTTCTGCCATGACCCTCCCCCGCCAAATTCTTATTGGTTGACGTGTATGTGACGATTGCTGACGTGTGTGTGACGATTGCTGACATTTTCTTCATCTCTTCCGCGAATTTGATAAATAATATTATTTGATATCTTATGGTAATGTGTTAATGATTTCACACAAAAGTCGCTCCGGGCTATATGTTGCACACTATGAAAAACTATGAAAAAAAACTGCGACTCATAGTCCGAAAAATACGGTTCCAGGCCTGGGCAATTATTTTACTAGGGGGTCCAGATTTAGATAAAAAAGTGTGTCTGGGGGCCGGTATATATATTTTTAGGAACACTCACAATAATGATTGAAAGCTAAAAACCTTATGACAGCTCCCCTTAAAAAACGGAATGAAATTTGATTTTTTTTTTTACTGAATGAGACACCCCAAAAGTACATGAAGATAAAGAATTTACAATATTAACCATGAACTATAAAACACTGAATATTGACAACATATTTTACATTCAACCGAAACGCAACCAAAATGCAACAAACATAGTGGAAAAAAGCCCACCTACAATCTGAGATATGTCATAGTGACCATAGTAAGTAATTAGATGACCATAGTAATTAATTAGATGACCATAGTTAACTAGTATATGATGCAGATTCCAAGCATTAAAATACTTAGTATAGTTGAAGACTTCGGGTCATTAGAAAACATCACTGCACATCATAATGGCAGCTACACTTTCCATCTTAAACATCTAAAACAATTATTTGGGAATGTCCGGTGGGCCAGATTGAAAAGCTCAACAGGCCGCATGGGGACCCCGGGCCTTAGTTTGTCAAAGTCTAATATATACATATATACATACATACATACAGTTCATTCGACAATACAGTGACGACAGTGAACAGTGTGCAGGTACAGTATATGAGTTAGTTATGAGATCACACATTACACCCCCCCCCCCCTCCCCCCCCATATTGCACACCTGCTCTATTGCCCTATCCCATTATTGCACTCCTTATTATTGCGTCCGGTTATTACAGTAGTTTTCTGTTGTTAAGTGCTTTGATTGCCAGTGGGACAAAGAAAAATCTATACCTGTTGAGTTTGTATGGTGGTGTACTGTGTACCGTTTACCATTTGGCATCAACACAATTTCACAATGAACTACCGTATTTCCTTGAAATACCGCCGGGGCGCTATTTAATTTAAAACCTCTTCTCACTCCTGCGATTACCAAAGACATGCGGTAAAAGTAAGAATGCGCTAATTATTTTAAAACCTCTTCTCACCCCGGCACTTACCAAAGGTATACAGTTAAAATTTGAGTGTGATGTAAGCTTGGACCTCAAATCCTACTGAATAGCTCTTAATCGTCTTCCTTTTATGCGATTTCAAATTACCAGTATTGAAATCAGCCTCCTCCATTTAGAAAATGATGACAGGGGAAGCGTCACTGGTGACGTCACGAGTTTGACCAGGCGGTAATACTAAGCATGTGCTAATTATTTTGGGAAGCGAGTTTAACCCGGCAGTAATTCGAGGCAGTGGCATACTATATGCCCTGCGGCAATCCAAGGAAATACGGTATGTGGTGTGAGTGACTGGTGATTTTAAGACCCTGCTTCCTCACTGTCTTGTCGAAAATTTCTTGAAGTTATTTGTAGAGAACAAAAGATGAAAAAAACAATTAATTGAACGGTTTAAAAGAGGATAAAACAGGGAAAAAAATGAAAATTCAATTTTGAAACATATTTTATCTTCAATTTCGACTCTTTAAAATTCAAAATTCAACCGAAAAAAAGAAGAGAAGAACTAGCTAATTTGAATCTTTTTTTTAAAATTTAAAAATAAATTTATGGAACATCATTAGTAATTTTTCCTGATTAAGATTAATTTCGGAATTTTGATGACATGTTTTAAATAGTTTAAAATCCAATTGGCATTTTGTTAGAATATATAATAAATTGCACCAAGCTTTATTTCTAACAAAGACAAATCATTATTCCTTCTAGATTTTCCACAACAAAAATTCTAAAAGAAATTCAAAAGACTTTGAAATAAGATTTAAATTTGATTCTATAGATTTTCCAGATTTGCCTGAATAATTATTTTGAATTTTAATCATAATAAGTTTGAAGAAATATTTCACAAATATTCTCCATCGAAAAAACAGGAGCTAAAATGAAGAATTAATTTAAAATGTATTTATTATTCTTTACAATAAAAAATATAAATTTACTTGAACATTGATATAAATTGTCAGGAAAGAAGAGGCAGGAATTTAAAAGGTAAAAAGGTATTTGTATTTAAAAATCCTAAAATCATCTTTAAGGTTGTACTTTTTCTCTAAAATTGTCTTTCTGAAAGTTATAAGAAGCAAAGTAAAAAAATAAATGAATTTATTTAAACAAGTGAAGACCGAGTCTTTCAAATATTTTCTTGGATTTTCAAATTCTATTTGAGTTTTGTCTCTCTTAGAATTAAAAATGTCGAGCAAAGCGAGACCAGCTTGCTAGTAAATAAATACAATTTAAAAAATAGAGGCAGCTCCCTGGTAAGTGCTGCTATTTGAGCTATTTTTAGAACAGGCCAGCGGGCTACTCATCTGGTCCTTACGGGCTACCTGGTGCCTGCTGGGGCACCGCGTTGGTGACCCCTGTCATATAAGAATGAGGTGCAGAATAGGAAATCAAATAGTGTTCGCCCTTCGCTACGGTGGTTATTAAATTCTGTTGTTGACTATTTTTTTCATACAGTGTTTATCTGGAAATGTTTGCCTCGACATTTTGATGGTGTGGGCTTGTTAGCACTAATGATACTTTTGGTAGCAACGCTTTTGGCCCACACTTGACAAATTACGGTCGTCTGTTCGACATATTATCACTTGAAGCCAAACCACTGTCAGACGATGGACCCTATGCTGTTTTTCTTGGGAATTAATTCTTCGTTCATTCGCACCTTCTTTCTCTTGTATTACCACTTGCACGGCTCTGCTAGCATCACAGCTAACATTACCCATGCTGCTACCTCTCTGCTCCGCGAGGGCGTATACGTATGTGACGTATGACGTGACAGTATGTGACGTATGTAAGAAGGTGCGCTTGCTTGTCTGTGAGAAGGAGAGACAGGAAAGAGCGAGAAGAGCCTACAGTGTAATGCCCGCAGCTAAAAGCAACTGCGTGAGAACGTATACTTGAATATCACGATATAGTAATTTTCTATAAACCCGCGATATATCGTGCTTATCGATATATCGCCCAGCCCTAGCGTAGACTATCACAAATATTTGTCATGGAATATAAAAATAAAGAGGCTCTAGTTAAGATCTTTACTCATTCTGCACTTAAAGGGGAACATTGTCACCAGACCTATGTAAGTGTCAATATATACCTTGATGTTGCAGAAAAAAGACCATATATTTTTTTAACCGATTTGCGAACTCTAAATGGATGAATTTTGGAAAATTAAACGCCTTTCTATTTATCGCTCTCGGAGCGATGACGTCAGAGTGTGACGTCACTTAGGTAATAAAGCTGCCATTTTCTCAAACACATTACGAGCAACGGGTCTCAGCTCTGTTATTTTCCGTTTTTTCGACTATTTTCTGGAACCTTGGAGACATCATGCCTCGTGGGTGTGTTGTCGGAGGGTGTAACAACACTAACAGGTAGGGATTCAAGTTGCACCACTGGCCCAGAGATGCGAAAATGGCTAGAAATTGGACAAAATTCGATCAAAATACGAGGGTGTGGGGAAAGCCGACGAAATGGTCGGTCGTTTGTCCCACACACTTTACCGACAAAAGCTATGCTACTACAGAGATGCCAAGAGATCCTGCGACAATCAAAGCAGATGCATTTCCAATGATAAAGTCAAAGAAATCTGCCGTCAGACCCCCATTGAATGTGCCGGAGTGTTGGCACATTTTACCGGCGATGCTAAGGCAGACATGGCACAGAGATGTATGGATAACCTGCAGATGCATTTCCAACTATAAAGTCAACGAAATCACAAAGGTGAGTTTTGTTGATGTTATTGACATATGTGCTAATCAGACATATTTGGTCGCGGCATGACTGCCAGCTAATCGATTCTAACATGCTATTTAGGCTAGCTGTATGTACATTTGAAACTATATTTGCATCCAGCGTTTCTCTCCACCCACATTTAATGCCAAACAAGCCCTTACCAATCGACGGATTTAAGTTGATCCAGTGTCACAAGAAGCCCTCTGCCACCGGGCTTCACGGTGGAAGAGGGGTTAGTGCGTCTGCCTCACAATACGAAGGTCCTGCAGTCCTGGGTTCAAATCCAGGCTCGGGATCTTTCTGTGCGGAGTTTGCATGTTCTCCCCGTGAATGCGTGGGTTCCCTCCGGGTACTCCGGCTTCCTCCCACTTCCAAAGACATGCACCTGGGGATAGGTTGATTGGCAACACTAAATTGGCCCTAGTGTGTGAATGTGAGTGTGAATGTTGTCTGTCTATCTGTGTTGGCCCTGCAATGAGGTGGCGACTTGTCCAGGGTGTACCCCGCCTTCCGCCCGATTGTAGCTGAGATAGGCGCCAAAGCCCCCCGCGACCCCAAAAGGGAATAAGCGGTAGAAAATGGACAGTGTCACAAGATGCGAAACTTCCGATCGTTGGTCTGCACATTTTACCGGCGATGCTAAGGCAGACATGGCGGAATAGCGTCAATAGCTTTTCGCTCAATAGTTTCAGTTTATTCTTCAATTTCGTTTTCGCTATCTGCCTCCATACTCCAACCATCCGTTTCAATACCTGCGTAATCTGTTGAATCGCTTAGGCCACTGAAATCCGAGTCTGAATCCGAGCTAATGTCGCTACATCTTGCTGTGCTATCCGTATTGGCATCATTGTATGACGTCACAGGAAAATGGACGGTGGCTTCACAGATAGCAAAAATCAGGCACTTTAAAGCTTTATTTAGGGATATTCCGGGATGGGTAAAATTTTGAAAAAAACTTCGAAAAATAAAATAAGCCAATGGGAACTGATTTTTATTGGTTTTAACCCTTCTGAAATTGTGATAATGTTCCCCTTTAAGCAGCATAACATAGAAAACCCAATATCAGCATCCATCCATCCATCCATCATCTTCCGCTTATCCGAGGTCAGGTCGCGGGGATATCAGCATTTAAGATTTAAATGTTTTGGGTTTTTCTCTGAGTTTTTATTGGCTATAAAAATGTATATTGCTGGCCACACATGTCACATATGCAGTAGGTTTTTCCTCCCCTGTGCTACACAGAAGATGCCTTTAGGACACAAATAGCTGGTTAAACATTTACAAGTATATAACTTTAAATGCATAAGTTTGTCTTTTTTTTTAATGTATTTGTCATTTTTATGTCTCTGCCTTGTGTTTCTCGCTCACTGGTGGTGTGTAAAAGGGATTGTAGAGGTAGACAATGACTCACAACGACTCACTTAATTAGCCGGCACAGAAGATGCATTGTGGCAATTAGGGCGCACAAAAGGAGGGAAGGTGTGCCGTCTGTAACACGCTGCTGTGTGTTGTGGCCTTTAGCACCAGACTGGATGCATGCAGAGACAATGGCGGACAAGAATCACGACACATGTTGAACCCTTTTTTTTACGCACAGGGGACAATAGCACTCTCTATTAAACGGTGCAAATGTGTTTCTCTGTTTGTGGAAGAATAATGGAGCGCACTGTTAACAGGCCCTGAGGCTTTTTGTTTAATTTGAGTGCATGTTTAGTTTAATGATCTGCGTGTTTTAGTCACACTGATAAGACAAGCGCATAACAATCATTGGCCCAGTTCTACCCTTGACATAGTTCCGTTGTAATTGCTTAATTAGATGTTTTGAAATCCAGCATTGAAATGATAATAAGAAAATATAATTAAGTTAATAATGAAACGCATATTTAGGGCTTCACGGTGGAACAGGGGTTAGTGCGTCTGCCTCACAATACGAAGGTCCTGCAGTCCTGGGTTCAAATCGAGGCTCGGGATCTTTCTGTGTGGAGTTTGCATGTTCTCCCCGTGAATGCGTGGGTTCCCTCCGGGTACTCCGGCTTCCTCCCACTTCCAAAGACATGCACCTGGGGATAGGTTGATTGGCAACACTAAATTGGCCCTAGTGTGTGAATGTGAGTGTGAATGTTGTCTGTCTATCTGTGTTGGCCCTGTGATGAGGTGGCGACTTGTCCAGGGTGTACCCCGCCTTCCGCCCGATTGTAGCTGAGATAGGCGCCAGTGCCCCCCGCGACCCCACAAGGGAATAAGCGGTAGAAAATGGATGGGATGGATGAAACGCAATTTAACAAGGGCTTGATTTTTTTCTAGTTAGTCGCTATCAATATCCTCAAACACGAATCTTCATCCTCGCTCAAATTAATGGAGAAACTGTCGTTTTCTCGGTCCGAATAGCTGTTTTTGTTGTAGGCTCCCATTAAAATCAATGTGAATATGTGAGGAGCCATCAACATGTGACGTCATTGTCTGCGACTTCCGGTAGAGGCAGGGCTTTTCTACAGTTGCGAACTTTATCGTGGATGTTCTCTACTAAATCCTTTCAGCAAAACTATGGCAATATCGCGAAATGATCAAATATGACACATAGAATGGACCTGCTATCCCCGTTTAAATAAGAAAATCTCACTTCAGTTGGAGGCCTACTGAAAAACACTACTACCGGCCACGCCGTCTGATAAATTATATATCATTGATGAAATCTTAACATAGCAACACATGCCAATACGGCCTTTTTAGTTTACGAAATTGTAATTTTAAATTTCGTGCGAAGTATCCTGTTGAAAACGTCAGTATGATGACGCGTGCGCGTGACGTCTCGGGTTGTAGCGGACATTTTTTTCCAGCCCGATCCAAGCTATAAGTAGTCTTTAATCGCATAATTACACAGTATTCTGGACATCTGTGTTGCTGAATCTTTTGCAATTTGTTCAATAAATAATGGAGAAGTCAAAGAAGAAAGATGTAGGTGGAAAGCAGTGTATTGCGGCTGCCTTTAGCAACACAAAGACAGCCGGTGTTTCCTTGTTTACATTCCCGAAGGTGAAGCTTTACTATGGAACAGAGCGGTCAAGCGAACATGGTTCCCGACCACATGTCAACCGGCAGGTTTCGGTGAGAACATTGTGGTAATAAGTTGGCTCTTACCATCGAAATGAGCGGAGCTTGCGTCCTCCTGCAGCTGCGGACTCTCTTGCCTCTTCCCACCGAAGACACTGGCGGTCACCACACCCGTGGCCACACCCTTCCGACTTTCAGGTACCTTATAATCTCACTAAAACACTAGTAACACAATAAGCAGATAAGGGATTTTCCAGAATTATCCTAGTAAATGTGTCTAATAACATCTGAATCGCTCCCACTACCCTTGCCTTTTTTTTTTTTTTTCTAGTCCTTCACGCTCACTATCCTCATCCACGAATCTTTCGTCCTAGCTCAAATTAATGGGGAAATTGTCGCTTTCTCGGTCCGAATCGCTATTGCTGCTGGTGGCCATGATTGTAAACAATGTGAGGATGTGAGGAGCTCCACAACCCGTGACGTCACGCGCACATTGTCTGCTGCTTCCAGTACAGGCAAGGCTTTTTTATTAGCGACCAAAAGTTGCGAACTTTATCGTGGATGTTCTCTACTAAATCCTTTCAGCAAAAATATGGCAATATCGCAAAATGATCAAGTATGACACATAGAATGGACCTGCTATCCCCGTTTGAATAAGAACATTTAATTTCAGTAGGCCTTTAAGAGCTAACATGCACTAGCAATCTGGATGCTACAATATACACATGCATTAATTGCTCCTATGAGATTCATAAAACATTGCAAGGGAATTTATACACCAGTAAAACATTGTAAACCATTCTATGTTTGCGTGGCACCACTGTTGACATTCCTCCATTTCTTGTGTGAGCATAATTTTTTTGCTTGAACAGTTTGGCTGGTCCCCCCAAAAGAAAAATGCAGCTATAGCTTCTCTTTTCGGCTGTGTGTGTGTGTGTTTTTGTGTGTGTATACTGTAGCTTCTGGCAAGAGCATCCTCCTCTGTTGGAGCAGTCTGAGGGGATTTCTTTCATGCAGTCAGATGGCATGGAGGCGACCCCCTCTTCCTTTTTTTTTTTATAAGAGTTCTTTAACCTTGATAAATTAAGTTATAGGGCGGCAGGAGGTAAAAGTTGCGAGGAGGCAGGAATGAGAGCGAAAGAAGGAGCGAGGGCCACCAACTCCCCCCCCTGGCTGGCTTGCTCTCAGGATCAATAACCTTCTGGGAGATGCTGAACACTCCTATCTGGCAAGGGATGGATGAGGGGAGGTAAAACAAGAAACTGGTGCATTGACAGTGACTCCCTTCTGCCGTCTTGTCACTTTATTTTTACAAAAAGGATGCAAAAGCTGGAGGTGGGGCGTCAATCCTTAAGGATATTCCTGCTCCTACGGACCCATCTCGACCTTCTTACCACCCACCCACCTGCCCTCCAGGACAATAATCGCAAACTCTCCTCTCACAGAGGTTACACGCTGTCGATACAAACCTTCCTACAAATGGGATCTGGCACGTTCAATCAACAAAGCTGCCAAATCTTTGTCGGGAAGTTTTTTCAGAACCGTATCTGTTTGCATTGGGAGTCACTCTGCTACTAACTAGGGGTGTAACGGTACGTGTATTTATATTGAACCGTTTTGGTACGAGGGTTTCGGTCCAGTATGGGGGTGTACCGAACGAGTTTCTAAGCTTAAGTCTTAACAAGGTGCTTTGCTTCTTCTGCCTCTGACTTAACACCCAGCATTGTCCCACCCACACAACCATCTGATTGGTTACATATATATTGCGGTAACAGCCAATCAGCAGTGCGTATTCAGAGCGCTTCAGCGTCGAGCAGATAGGTGTTTAGCAGGTGAGCATAAGTCAGCGTACTCTCCCCAAATGATAATAAATACCTCCCAGTCAACTACTAAATCACTATGAGCCCGTTGACCTTCTAGAAACTTAAACTGCAGGTCAGCTCGCTTGCAGTTCTGGCTCGAAGTGAAGGCTAATTAGCTTTTAGCGTAACGTTAGCTCCTTTTGCGGTGTGTGTGTGCGTGCGTGCGTGTTTTACGGACAGAAAAGCTTTGTATGGCAGGGTCCCTGCCATCACTTGTTGATAAAAATATAACATTTACATAATAAAAATCAACTACAGGCTTCCCAAATGCTGTGATAAATTAAGCATGATTAGTTGACTTCAAACTGTTTTAATGTTGCACTTTTTATATATAGAAGAAAGGTTTTGTCATTTTATTTAATATGAGCAACAATTTGAGGCAGTTTAACGTTGATTACCGTGGGCAGAATTATTATAGTGTTCCCAATGTTAAAGGATAAACCATTGTTTACAAATTTGATAAATAAATAACCAAAAAATTTATATTTTGTTGTTTTCTTACTGTACCGAAAATGAACCGAACCATGACCTCTAAACCGAGGTACGTACCGAACCGAAATTTTTTTGTACCGTTACACCCCTACTACTAACTATTCCTTAAAGTCCTCCTTTTACAGTCTAATAGGATTATCTACTGCATTTTGTCGTTAGGTTTTAATACTTTCGCAGGGTATTGTTAAGGAGCAGGAGGGAGATCACCTGAGATTTTGATCTGCCCTGATCTCTGACTGTGGTCTGGTGATCTGGCTCTAATCCTTCATCCCCTCCCTCCTCTCTGGGTCCCCATGCGTCTATCCCGGTCCTTCTGCTACTTTCTCCTGTCCTTAATTGAGTTAGGCATCAGTTGACTGCCCCTATCATTGCTAGAGAGCAGGTTGGACCTCCTTTCCCAGGAGGGGGGAGAATTGTCTACTCTGGTTTGACCAGTGTAATCCTCTCCTGCCACCACCACCATGGACAAAAGGGCACTACCCCTTACTGTCTTACCACATCCTTGCTAGGGCATTAACACCCTGATGAGGGCCATGCCCCAAACCTCACACTTAAAAATGTTAAAATTTAAAAGTGTACATATATAGGCATGAAACCATTTTTTAAAAGATGTCTAGGATTTTCGAAGTGCTAAACATCACACTCCTAGCATACGATTGATTGATTGATTGATTGATTGATTGATTGATTGATTGATTGATTGGCCCCTAGCATTGCACAGTACACTTGTAAACAAGCATTGTCCCATGCTTGTGAAAAAGGAGTCATATTACTTTCTTGCGGTCTACATAACATGTAAGTAGTGTTGTCCCGATACCAGTATTTTGTTACCTGTACCAAAATGTATTTCGATACTTCTCTAAAAAAAGGGCACCACAAAACATTGCATTATTGGCTTCATTTTAACAAAAAATCTTAGGGTACATTAAACAAATGTTTCTTATTGCAAGTTTGTCCTTAAATAAAATAGTCTACATACAAGACAACTTGTCTTTTATTAGTAAGTAAGCAAACAAAGGCTCCTAATTTAGCTGCTGACATATGCAGTAAAATATTGTGTCATTTTCCATTCTATTATTTTGTCAAAAATATTAAGGACAAGTGGTAGGAAATGAATTATTAATGCACTTGTTCATTTACTGTTAATATCTGCTTACTTTCTCTTTTAACATGTTCTATCTACATTTCTGTTAAAATGTAATAATCACTTATTCTTCTGTTGTTTGGATGCTTTACATTAATTTTGGATGATATCACAAATTTGGGTATCAATCCGATACCAAGTCGTTACAGGATCATACATTGGTCATATTCAGAGTCCTCGTGTGTCCAGGGACGTATCTCCTGAGTTTATAAATGTAATATAAATTTTAAAAAAAACAAAAGAAGATTTTGTGATGACAAAAAATATTGATGTAATCATAGTAGTATCGACTTGACACGCTCCTGTATTTGGTATCAATTACAGTGGATTTCAAGTGTAGATCCACCCATGGCATTTGTTTACATGTGAGCTACAGTTAGCTATTCCTTGTCCTGCAGGGATGATACTTGTAAGAAACGTACTTTATTTGTCGCCATGGAGGCGAGGATTAGTCATTTAGAACTAGCTAAAAATTGCAGACTGCGGGTGGACTTTAGCTGCTAGCTAGCTAGCCATGTCATAAAGCATCTCTTTCTCAGGGCTTTTAATTGTTATAACTTCACCTGCATCATTAGTTATCAAGCCAAAATGCGTCCGTTCTCCCTTTTCTGTCTACACACTGTGTCTGCTTGTAAGTACTCTGTAATTGTGCGCTGCCGAACATCATACTCTCTTAGTAAAACCGCAATGACACGACGTGACAACGACAGATCGGTACTTTTTAGAGGCGGTATAGTATACAATATGATTCGTTAGTAAGCGGTAGAAAATGTATTTATACACAGTACACAACATGGACCAATTTACCGTCTTCTAAAGTAATCTCGAAGCCCTAACAGAACCAGTCTGTGTCGAAAGGTACTGTGGAACATACAATATAGTATTAGTGTGTCGGTTTAACTACTTACACACACTTATAAAAAGAAATCATGGAAATGATCATTACATTAAAATATTTTGACTACAGTAATCAAGAAGTTAAAGCTTGGGTGTCAAACTCATTTTAAGTTTGGGGCCCACATGGAGAAAAATCTACTCCCAAGTGGGCTGAACTGGTAAAATCACTGCACGATAACTTAAAAATAAAGACAACTTCAGATAGTTTTCTTTGTTTAAAAATAGAACAAGCACATTCTGAAAATGTACAAATCATAATGTTTTTGTTTTTTTTACATATACATGTTGCGGTTGATAGTATTCTATCTTTATTTTTCGTGATTTATATTTTCTGAAAAATGATGTGATAATGTTCATTGGTCAAATCATTGGTGTTAATTTTCAATCTGTCAAGATAAAAAAAAATTATATCAAAATAAATTATAACAAAATCAATTTACAGTATGTTATTTATGTAGTTTGGTCATTTTCCTCGACTGATGTACTAAAATCATAAGGTTTATTTTGCACATATGTAGCATCATCTACAAGGATACAAAGAATTGCTGCTGGGGGACGGCGTGGCGCAGTGGAAGAGTGGCCGTGCGCAACCCGAGGGTCCCTGGTTCAAATCCTACCTAGTACCAACCTCGTCACGTCCGTTGTGTCCTGAGCAAGACGCTTCACCCTTGCTCCTGATGGGTGCTGGTTGGCGCCTTGCATGGCAGCTCCCTCCATCAGTGTGTGAATGTGTGTGTGAATGGGTGAATGTGGAAGTAGTGTCAAAGCGCTTTGAGTACCTTGAAGGTAGAAAAGCGCTATACAAGTACAACCCATTTATCATTTATTTATTTACTGAGACATCGCGGTGGAAAGGGGTTAGTGCGTCTGCCTCACAATACGAAGGTCCTGAGTAGTCCTGAGTTCAATCCCGGGTTCGGGATCTTTCTGTGTGGAGTTTGCATGTTCTACCCGTGAATGCGTGGGTTCTCTCCGGGTACTCCGGCTTCCTCCCGCCTCCAAAGACATGCACCTGGGGATAGGTTGATTGGCAACACTAAATTGGCCCTAGTGTGTCATTGTTGTCTGTCTATCTGTGTTGGCCCTGCAATGAGGTAGCGACTTGTCCAGGGTTTACCCCGCCTTCCGCCCGATTTTAGCTGAGATAGGCACCAGCGCCCACCCCCCCGCAACCCTAAAGGGAATAAGCGGTAGAAATGGATGGATGGATGGATGGATGGACATCCAGTGGACTTATTTAGAACACCTGTTTCTTTCATTAAAAAAATTCAGGTTAATTTTTATACTTAGCAAACTCATTCCGCAGGCCAGATAAAACCTGTTCGTGGGCCTGATCCGACCCTCTAGCCGTACGTTTGACACCCTTGGGGTAAAGTGTTAAATATTTTAATAAATCACTAAGGCTTTAATATGTTGTCATTTTAAAATAACCCTAAATTTGGATTTCTTCTATGAGGTTTATCAAATGTTTTTCTAAATCCTGCAAAATGGAGGGAAGTCTTTTTTACACAGGTGCAATTCTAATGCCAAGGAGTACAACCATGCAGCCCCCCAGCACCAAATCTTCCCCTGACCCTGTTTCCCCGTGTCCCCTCGCTCTGCTTCAACACTGACAAGCCTTCTTTTCTCCCACTCCCCTGTTTGCCTTTCACCTCTAAAACAGCTCTTCCATCCATCCTGCGGAACGGCCACAATGCTTGGGCCGTGTCCCGCGGCTGCTACAAAGCAACCCTGAACTAACAATATCACCGAGGCTGCCTGGAAGCCGCCCAGGCCCATTGTGCTCAGTCAGAGGGGAGTTAACACCCATGTCTGAGCCCAATGAATAGCATTATTGTGTCTGAGACATGCAGCGCACCCCCTGTCCCCCAATCCATGCCTCTCGAACCCCCTTCTCCCTGAACTTGCCTCTTGGACCCAACACACTTGGCCACAAAGTCCACCTTGAACCTCAGTGTTTTACGTCTCTCCTGGAAGGTTGGCTTTCCTTTTTTGAAAGCTTTCAGGTTAGGACGGATGTTGGGTGGTTGGGTGGTTTACATGGTTCTTTCTCGACCGGGGAGCACAAAGGGAGCATGAATCCTTTAAGAAATAACCCCCCTTCACCACGACCGTCGCCACCGCCAAAGTACTATTACCATAAGAAGAGGGAACTGAATCCATTTAAATGATTATAGATGACACAAAAGCTGAGATGTGCTTCTTTGACAAAGTTTCTTTAGACTTTTCATTCCTTCGCACGTTCTTTGGCGTCAACTCAGGCCAGTTCTCATCTCCAAATGTTGTTTCTTTGACATTGTGATGAGTAAACTTAAAAATGCTCTGTTGTTGCAACAAAATATGTAACCATAATTCGCTGTAAATGGTGCAATTTCGATACAGCAAATCAAATAAAACGTTATTTATATAACACTTTTCATGCACACACTTTTATTTGCTTTCTAAACTTTGTTTTTTTGCTCTATGCATTGTCCTTGTGACGCTCGGTTCGCATGATGGCGATTAGTGGCGTATTCCCAAGATACAGAAGATTGAGGAGGCAAAGTGCAGGTAAAAGTATTATTTAATATAGCTAAAAACAAACAAAATGACTGTTGCTGGGAAGGCACTAAATCATAGGGAGGACTATGGAAAAACGAAACTTAAACTGACATGTGCGAAACAACAAAACAAAATGCTGGAATGTAGCAAAACCTACGGCAGAAGGAAAGAGCGTCCAAATGAATGATTATCATTCCCAAAGAATGGTGGCTTACACTCAACTTAAATAGTCTTAATCACCAACAGAAAACAGGTGAGGGGGAAAGTGCTTGAAGACATGTGTACAGCAGTTAAGAAAAAAACACCAACACAAGAGGAAGTGCCACCAAAATAAGAGCGCAAGACCGGAACAAGCGCTAAACACAGACTAAACACCGACAAAACCCAACATAAAGGCACAGACTGGTGTAACCAGCCGTGACAATCCTAAGCCTATTACTTTTAAATCTCATCAAACAACAAATACACAGGTATTAATAATAATAATAATAATAATTGGTTATTTCTATATCGTTCATTATTCATTCCAGTGACTGTCACAAGTGGTGGTAAACCACATGTGTAGCCACAGCTGCCCTGAGGTATAACGATAGATAGATAGATGGATGGATAGATGGGTGAAATGTCTTGGCCAAGTACATAAGAGCAATGACTGGGATGGAGGAAGCTAAGCCCGAACCTTGCGGTTTCTGGATTACCTGCTCTACCTCCTGAGCCACTACCACGCTGAGGTAGTGACCTATTTATTTGCTACATCAGTAAAATAACTGCTCCAACATATCAAAATATAGTATAAGTACATCTGGGAACTCAAGGGGATTGTTTACCAGAAGAGCAGAGATTTTTGACATTGACCAAAAGTTCTGCTCAAAGTTTTTTCTTTTTAGAGGAAAGTTTTTTCCCCCTCTGTGGCCTTACTGCTTGCTCATATGGTTCAGCTGGTGCTCTAAATACAAAATCTAAAAGTAACACTAAGACTTCTCCATAAGAAAAGTGTCTTTTGCTTGCAAGTTTACAATTGTTCCTGTCTGAAGACAGTGATCGGCTTCGTTGAGAACTACAATTTAGTAGGGATGTGTATCTTTGGGCACCTAACAATTCGATACGATTCCAATTTCTGGGGTGGCAATTGAACTCAAAGTCAATTCTCGATTCAAACTGATTCTCGCAATGTATTTTTGCTATATTAACATTAATAATTATTATTTGAAAACAGTTTATAGGTTTGAAAAGCTTCTTATGGTTGCAGAGATGGCTTAAAAATGTTGTTTTTAAAAATAACATATATATATATATTATATATATATACGTATACATACATACATATATATGTATGTATGTGTATATATATATATATATATATATATATGTATATATATATATATGTATATGTATGTATGTATGTACATATGTATGTATATATTTGATTTATTTTTTTAAATCGATTTTTGAAAATTATGTATCGATTAAGAATTGGCATAATTAAGAATCATAATTCAAAACGGAATCGATTTTTTTCTGTACCCCTAGAATTTAGACAGTCTTAAAAAAAAACAACGCACTTGTTGTCGCACAAAGCCGAACCTGCGGACAAATAATTGTGTTTATATTAATGAGGAAAAATAGCACGCGCAATCCATTTAGCATGTTTGCCTTTATGTATAAGCACAATATACGGTATGTAGATTATCAGAACAAGATGCAAAAGTTATCAGAAAGATGAAATTTGACTTTTTAAACCTGAAACTGTTTGTGAACATTGTTTTTACATTTTTATTGAGGATTTTGAGAAGAATGGCAAGGAAGATGTGATCGTGCAGACACAGAAATATTTAGTGCGTTTTGACATATTTAGGAAATACATATATTCTATGCGGCAATGGTATTTTTCAGCTGCTGGATGACTAAACGGGTGCATTTGGAGCCAGACATTAGATACAGTACCATACCATATCTCCTATGGAAAAACTCTCAACACTGAATTTTCTTGCGTCTGGAACATTCCATTCACAATTATAGGGCTCCCAGAGTAGTTTCTCGTGTGCTGTCCCAAGTGTTGAATGCTATGTCATACAGGATGAGCAAGTGCACATATATGACATACCTGGGATGCAATAAATGAGACAATACACTTCCTTCCTCTTCCTGTTCTCAAGCTACCACTTCTGGAGAAAATTGCCATAATGTTGCTCAAATTCCAACAAGAAACAACGTGGAAGGCACATTTGTTATGCTAAAAAGTATAATGTGTTGTTTAGATCGCACTGGAAGAGATCTTCTGTATTAGCTAGAAAAGGTAGTGCACATTGGAGTTGCCTGCTGAATGTCTCACAACATAACTAAAGAACAGAAATTGGCGCATGGTGCCACAGATGTGCAGGAAAACGACTCTCCATGGTGACAGCCAATATTACATACAAAAACCTCATAATTAATAGGGTGCTCAACACCAATTAGACCTGGGGTCGGCAACCCAAAACGTTGAAAGAGCCATATTGGACCAAAAATCCAAAAAAAAGAAAATCTGTCTGGAGCCGCAAAAAATGAAAAGCGGTATATAAGTCTCATAATGAAGGCAACACATGACATTTGTGTCTATATCAGCTATAATAGCCTACTATCAAAATGACTATGTGTCGCAGGCTGAAGCAAATCTTTGTTGACAGAAATGTTTAAATTTAATATTTTTTTTACACATTTTTACATCAGAAATCATTAGTAAATCAGAGGCTACTCAGAAGGTGCGATAACTCTTCTAAATTACTGGCTTTTAATGGCCAAAGGTATATGTGTGAGTCCAAGTCAAAGGAAACGGCAGGCTGTCTTCTTTTAATAGATTTATTACAATCTTTGGCAAACTAGGTAACATTTGCTGTGGTCTGGAACAACATGGCACACAAACAACTCTGAAATGCAGCCAATATTACAGATAATGTGTCATAAAACATGCAAATATAAATTACATACAAACAGGATAAAAGTAGAGGAAATTAAATGAGCTCAAACATACCTACAAATGAGGCATAATGATGCAATATGTACATACAGCTATCCTAAATAGCCTGATTAGCAGTCTATTTCAAGTCAATAACATCAAGAAAGCATGCCTTTGTGCATTCACGCATAGCATTAAACCTTTGGTGGACAAAATGAGACAAAGAAGGAGTAGAAACTGTTGCATCACAGTCCACACTATGGTAAAGTTCAAGAACTGCCGGAATTAATAGGACAAAAAAAATTTCACTAAATACTCATATTAAACATAATAAACAGTGGACTTTCTAACAATTTGGAAGGTTTGTTGTCAAACAAAAACCGTACTAAAACAAAAATGTTTTTCCATTTTCAATCCTTTTTTAAAAAATGCTCCAGGGAGCCACTAGGGCGGCGCTGAAGAGCCGCGGGTTGCTTGTTATAATTCATGCAGTCATCGATCAACCACAACACACTCACTTATGGTATGCACACTCTATAAAACACTTATTATTTGGGATCTTAGTATGTAAGCCCCAAGTTTGTGTATTTATAGGGTCATTGTCCAAAAATTAAGACAAGTGAAAAGACTCAAGAGTCTTAAACCTTGTCTACATTCTGATAAAACTGCATTAAGTTGCAGCAATGTGGTTGTGTTCTGTAGAAAAGGCACAGGCTGGTGATGTCAGATATAAAATCAACTGTTAGTCTGTGATGCTGTAAATTTGTGGGATCTCTTTGTGAGAAAGGCTAGAGATTGATTGCAGAGTTTGTTCACGCCACATTCTTAACTTTAAGACCTTCAATCCCCGCGGCCTGCGCTCTGAAAGGTTAGTCGGTTCACATTGCAGGCTGGGAGACTGTGCCAGAGTGTCCACCCCTGACCTCTCGATGCTGAATTTGTCTTTAAAAAAGTTAACATTAACAATTCTGTCTTTTGTTTGGGTTCTGCAGAAAATGAGGCGGAAGAGGAGTGGGTGGAAAGAAGGATGGGAGGACTGTAGGAAGCGGATGAACCCGGAGCAGGAGAACACATATGTGGCGCCATTACTGGCTCTCTGGCTGCCTTCCTCCCGCGGCCGCCGGCGGTTGCATTCAAGGGTCCCGGAGCCGGCAGGGGCCAGCCAACATTCGCGGCGGAGTGGGCAGCCGAGGGCCTGGCCCGAGCCAGGAGAGATGCAGGTGAGGCGGACGAGCCGGAGCGCTCATCGCCGCCGGCTAGGAGCCTCTGTGCAGTGAAATCAATACGAAGGAGAGAGGCTAGCAGAGGTTGGCCAGAACTGCCTGCGGGCCTCACTGAGCCCTGGGACCCAACACTATAGTGTTCCCGCCTCCAACTCTTTCCTGCTTATTTTTCAACAGTTCTGGCACCAGCCCGGTCCAGCGCCATCACCGTTGCACTCGCCGCCCCACACACAAATCTTTCAGTGTGGGTATCAGCCTTGAAGGAGTTTTGCCAGGAACATTTTGTCAGAGCCACAGAGGCGTCCGGGACGCAAGGTTGGGGGAAAAAAAAGAACAAGCAAAGACGTGGGAAAAAAAACCTTGATTCTACAAACTGTTTGAATAAGGATTCACAGTGAAAGAACGATAAACTAGACGATCCATCCAAGCCCAATACACCTTCATCTCACGGGCCTGGATGAAAGGACAACTTTTTCTCCAATCTGCGTTATCAGACTTTCTCTTTTTTATTGCTTTATATTTTCTGAGCCACACTAAGAGCACCCGCCTTCAGAGGATATGGAAGTGCAGTATTGATCCAGAATGTGGTGCGGCAAAAAAGGGGGGCTTTCAAGGCTCTCTCTCTGGGTGTAAAAAGAACCAAAAGTCCACTACTCACTGCTGTGTAACCACTAATGAACAACAGTGAAAGTAAGACTTTCCTTTTGTTTTGTTTTTTTTACCTGCAATTGAGCTTAATGACTGATCAAGAAGATGTGGCTCAGGACCTAAAGCATCTGAAGAGTTCCAACTTTCTGGTGAGTTCCTACACGTCACAACTCTTTTACTTTTGCAAAATTGTCTTATTCTGCATAAGTTTGTTTGCTTCTCGCTGACATTGTTCGTTATCTTTGAATGAAGATTTTTATTTATATCCTTTTCAAGAGCAGATCTATTGTCGATCCCACCAAAAAAACACTTTTGCGACTTTTTCCACCTTAAAAAAAAAGACTTAAACAGGCAAATAATACACAGTAGAGATTGGATAGCTTAGTGAGGTCGTCTGATCGCCCTCACTTTTCCCCCTGCATTAAAATAAATATATAATATAACATACTAATAGAATATCCATCCATGCATTCATTTTCTACCGCTTTTCCCGTTTGGGGGTCACAGGGGGTCTCCCGTCCAAAGGCAAAACCTAGTAACTCACTTCTAGCTGATTTTGAGAAAACAAAGGAAAACCAATGTATCTTGATGCTGTCTTACAGAGATCTACAGAATCATCAAACGTATAGATGTTTTCTTGAGCTTTCATTTTCTTGCTGATTGAGCCATGGATTGAATCTGCTCTCATGAACGTGTGCCCTTTCTCCAGATATTTTATCACAATCTCGGGTGGGCCCCATTCTGCGTTTGAACATTGGGCAAGAGCCGTGTACAGTGTCCAGTTTTTATTTTGACCTCCACAGTTATCTGCCCAAAAGAGTATGCAAGGGGAAGAATCAAGAACAATACATTTGATGAAGGTGCTTGCAACGTCCTGGGCCAATCTTCCAAATATCCCCTCGTGCCATAATATCACATAATCAGGTTGACTGTCGGCCCCCATTCGTGCAAATGTCTCATTAAAGACAATAAGGCAACTGACAAAGAAGCTCCGATTGGTCCCTTGAGATACTAGGTTTTTCTGTTGTATCTACACGGTTATGTGGTAGTTGCTAGGTCCTGCCATGCGCGTAACAGCTTACTTACGGAACAAATTACAATATCGCATACATTAATGTAAAGCATATCACCTAGAAACTCCAAAATGATTATCAGCTCAATTTTGACCAACATTGAGTTACTGGGTTTTGCCTATGGACGGGAGGGGTGCTCGAGCCTTTCTCAGCTGCATTCGCGCGGAAGGCGGTGTACACCCTGGACAAGTCGCCACCTCATCACAGGGCCAACACAGAAAGATCCCAAACCCAGGATTGAACCCAGGTCTACTCAGGACCTTCGTATTGTGAGGCACATGCATTAAACCCTGTGCCTCCATGCTGCAACTAAAAGAATATATCAGTATATATTTTATACTGTATATACAATATGTAAATATTTCATATATGTGATATTTTATATTGCCACTAAGGTACATTTTTAGTCTACTTTATACCTGCTTTATCCTTTCCATCCTTATCCTTTCCATTTCCATTCCTTTGTAACTGAGCTACTGTGTGGAACAGGGGTCACCAACGCAGTGCCCGCAGGCACCAGGTCGCCCATAAGGACCAGATGAGTCGCCCGCTGGCCTGTTCTAAAAATAGCTCAAATAGTTTAGTTTAGTTTATTAAGGATCCCCTTTAGTCTACACCACAGTGGAGACTATTCTTCCTGGGGTCCAGGCAAAAAACATCACACAACCACAAAACAAAAGATTAAAATGCAGTACAACATGATCCAATAATAAATTGTCATAATACAAAAAATAGCAACAACAAAGAACCAAAAAATACTAATAACTTTTGTTACATAATAATTTTCATACCAAAGATAAAAATAGCAATGTAAAAATAGATATACTGTATACATTTTTGCAAACATAAAACAAAGAACCAATGGCCTAGAATATACACATTAGTGTACCAAAGAAAAACAATAAGTGACGAAAAAGTATCATCCATCCATTTTTTTGCTGCTTATCCCATAATCAATAAAATACTCAATATTCAATAAAAACAGTCATGACATTAGGTACAATCTAGAATAATCTCTTTACGCAATACTTCTCCTTTTAGTCTATTCTTAAAGCCCACTATGCTGGTGATTGATAGCAGATATTGTGGAAGTCTATTTAGTCTAAATAGTAGCACTTACCAGTGAGCTGCCTCTATTTTTTAAATGTTATTTATTTACGAGCAAGCTGGTCTCGCTTTGCTCGACATTTTAAATTTTAAGAGAGACAAAACTCGAATAGAATTTGAAAATCCATGAAAATGTTTTAAAGACTAGGTCTTCCCTTGTTTGAATGAATTCATTCATTTTTTTACTTTGTTTCTTATAACTTTCAGAAAGACAATTTTAGACAAAAAATACAAATGTTTTTAGGATTTTTAAACACATACTTTTTTACCTTTAAATTCTTTCCTCTTCTTTCCTGACAATTTAAACTGTCGCCAATATGATAAGTGCTTTAAATGCATTTAAAGCTAAGATTAACCTTTTCTCTGTGCATTTACAGAGAAAAAAAGTGCTGCACTTTCCCTCTGTGCAGATGGTGCTGAAAGACACTGCTTCTGCATCTGAGGCTTTTGACAAAGTTGCAGAAAAGTACTCTCAGGTCATAAACAGAGTTGGGCAAGAGTTTGAGAACAGGTTTTGTGACCTGGATCAGCTTGAGCCATGTGTGTCGTTCATTTCTAATCCTTTCATGAACGTGGACATATCATGCGTTGCTGAGCAGTTAAGTGCAACATTCAGCCTGGATGCTGAACAGGTGGAGATTGAAATTGTAACACTGCAAAATGACCTCCACCTCAAATCCCACCAGGCTGCACCAAACTTTTGGTGCCTTGTTGACACAGAAAAGTACAGTGGTGTATGCGCAGCAGCTATGAAGCTTGCAAGCCTGTTTGGTTCAACTTATCTTTGTGAATCAGCCTTTTCTGACATGAACTTCATCAAGAACAAACACAGAACACGCCTCACTCAGAATTGCAGTGTCAAGTTACACACCAGAGTACAACACACTAGTTAACAGCATGCAATGCCATGCTTCCCACTAACTGACAAAGAAACAGATAACAGATTTGGTGTCGAGTTCAAAGTGTGACATGATTTATTTAAAAATTTGAGAGTTTTGGGTTCAATCCCAGGCTCGGGATCTTTCTGTGTGGAGTTTGCATGTTCTCCCCGTGAATGCGTGGGTTCCCTCCGGGTACTCCGGCTTCCTCCCACTTCCAAAAACATGCACCTGGGGATAGGTTGATTGGCAACACTAAATTGGCCCTAGTGTGTGAATGTGAGTGTGAATGTTGTCTGTCTATCTGTGTTGGCCCTGCGATGAGGCTGCGACTTGTCCACGGTGTACACCGCCTTCCGCCCGAGTGTAGCTGAGATAGGCGCCAGCGCCCCCTGCAATCCCAAAAGGGAATAAGCGGTAGAAAATGGATGGATGGACTTTTATATTTTACATGAGTTATTATTTGTACAAACATGGTGCAAAGTAATTCATGATTTGTTAAAAAAAAATGTTAGTGGTGTGCCAGTTAAAATGGGATATTGTGATCTCAAAAGACTGTCTTAGAAGTGATCATTTGAAAATGTTAAATTTGAAAAATGTCTACTTTGAGAAAGTACAAAAATAAAGTGTTGCATATTGATATTTATCTGTTTCTATATATATTTATTGAGAGAAATCATTAAGATGATCAGTCTTTCCTCAAAGATAAATATCATTAATTATTAATGATAACATAGAATTAAAGGTAAATTGAGCAAATTGGCTAATTCTGGCAATTTATTTAAGTGTGTATCAAACTGGTAGCCCTTCGCATTAATCAGTACCCAAGAAGTAACTCTTGGTTTCGAAAAGGTTGGTGACCCCTGGTGTGGAACAATTTCCCTTGTGGATCAATAAAGTTTGTCTAAGTCTAATTAGGAATGGTGGAGCTGAACTTCTATGTTTGGATCACTTTGGCAAAATAATAAACCAAATTGTGGATTGCTACAAATGACCCCTGGGCCACATTTTGGGCCTCCCTGCTTTCGTGGCTTTTGTCGGGACTTGCCGCCCGTTACATCGGCTCTGTGAGAAAACGCAATTCTTCCTGTTGTGGCCGAGCATTGGTGGTCGAGGCGAGTGTGGGAGTGTCGCGGGGCTGGAGCTGGTCGGAGCCTGACAATAGGAGCATTGCGCAGATTTTGGGCGCTAAGCTTGAGGCTGGCACGGCCGGTGTGCATGACTGGAGAGCGGCAAGGCATACGGGCAGGTGTGTTGGTCACTCTACGAGAAGGGACGGTACTGATGTTATAACGTAGTGGTCCCCAACCACCGGGCCGCGGTCCGGTACCGGGCCGCAGAAGAATTTTTTATAAATAAAAAAAAACAAAAAACAAAAAAAAATGTTTAATTTTTTTTCATTTTTATTAAATCAACATAAAAATCACAATATACACTAACAAATAGTGCACCAACCATAAAAAAAACTCCCTTTTTCATGGCAAAAACGTCCCTTTTTCATGACAAAGAAGAAAAAAAAAAAGAAAAAAAAAGGACCCCCCTCCCCGGCCGCGGGACAAATTATCAAGCGTTGACCGGTCCGCGGATACAAAAAGGTTGGGGACCACTGTTATAACGTATTTAATTTTCAGAATATTTTCGGGATCTATCGTACAGGTTCCGAAGATCAACTGGTTGATTGCAATCGACGGTTGGTGACTACTAATTTATAAAACGTTAAATAGTCGTAAAAAAGTTTCCGTATGTAAACCTACAGGAGGATCATTGCCGTTGACAGAGGGAAGTAGCAAGGGAGGCCTCCTGCCTGAGCAAACTGGTCGAAGCTACACCTCCAGGCCGAGGAGATCACGGCCAAAATAATAATCACAATTATTGTCAATATTAAAATATTATATCGTGTTTTTTTATTCTGAGTAAAGAGTATGTGAACAAGGCTTTCATTTTTGAAAACAAAAGAGGAACAAAGAGCAAAATCCATTTAACGTGTCTGTCTTTATAGATATGCAGAATACAGGGTTTCTTCCAGATTGCGGTATGACTTCATCATATAATTTGCAGTCTGCGAAGATGCATATATTTTATTTAAAATGGCTAAAATAAAATGTATACATTCATTTAAAAACAAATCTATGTTACTATTATTAGCATTATAATACATCGTTTTTCTCTATTTTTAAATTTTTTAAGTTTCGAGGGATTTCTCCAATCCCCTTGGGAATTTTTCTTTATTAAAAACGGCTAGCAACATATCGAGCATATTTTGTTGATATTATTGGAGACTGTACTTGTGTTTAGAGACTCTTCTGCTGCTCGATGTCAGCAACGAACAGCGAGAGCTGCTGCTCCAGTCCGTCTTTCCTTAATATTTGCACGTTGCATATTTTGTAGGTTGCTGTCCGCGTGTATATCTGGATATATTAAAGCACGTCCACATCGCAGACATGCTGTTTCTGCTCCAGACAATCCCGTACGTATTCCTTACGTAAACACATTCGGTTATGGCAGTGCTGTTTTGGTAATCAAAGTCTTTTTTTTTTTAGCAGCTGAATGTTTGGTGCATCACTAGACAATGGCACCAATAATAGGCTATATACTGTATATCCATTCATACTGCAACGACCTGTTGCTGTTAATGTTTATGCTCTTGTGGTATTGATGTTCAGAGTTCCCATGATCGTGAACATACCTACGTGCCTTAAAGGGGATTGGTGGAAAATGATGAAGTGTTGTGTGTCTGGCAGAGACAGGAGAGAAAACCTGTAGGAATCTGGCCAGTTGTTAGCATTAGCATAAAATTGGCAATAAAAGTTAAAAAGAGTGTCGCTTTTTGTGTGACTTCTTTTGGAGGTTTCAATACCTTATACTACATTAATTTCTTTTCACATTAAAAAAAATTTCATTTTTAAGACGTGACGGCTTTTATTTTGATTACAATCAATTATATGTGGGGGAAAACCTGGAATGGACGTTGATCCTTGGATGTCGGCTCTTCGTATCATTGTGAAGCAGAATTCACCAACTGTTGGGTTGTTCACCCACTAAGGCTCTGTCTACACTAAGCAGGATAACCCCTTAAAACAGGGGTCGGGAACGTTTTTGGCTGAGAGAGCCATGGAAGCCAAATATTTTAAAATGTATTTCCGTGAGAGCCATATAATATTTTTTTAACACTGAATATAACTAAATGTGTGCATTTTTATGTAAAACCAACATTAGGGTATAACACGTCTGTTATTCTTTTCAATAACATTTTTATTCTGAAGCTAAGTAATAATGAATAAAATACTTCTTACCATTCTTGACTTCTTGAACAGGTGAGGTAGAAAACGGATGAGGATATTTTATATTTTGAATGTTATTTTTAACACTGATTACCAGTGGAATTATTCATTACTTATTGTGTTAAGCAATGTTAGCTAAGATTAATCTGAGAGCCAGATGCAGTCATCAAAAGAGCCGCATCTGGCTCTAGAGCCATAGGTTCCCTACCCCTGCCTTAAAAGAATAATTATTTAGCCTAAGCCTAAGCTAAAATCTTTATCACATTGTTTACGATGGCTCTGGTGTGGATTCACTACAATTGGGGCCCCACTGCGTACTGGATTCCAGTTAATTGAAATACCAGAACACTGGTTATTGTTCAGATTAGTTAAATTTAATTTAAGAACTTTCACACAAAGCAACACTGGAGATGACGATGACGTACGCATTTTCCGCGCATGCGTACTTGGTCGCGTTGCGCCGGCGGACGAAGGGTGGAAGGGGGTCTTGAACAACCATTGTGTGTGTGTGGACAAGGATAAAGTTAGGTGGGGTTTACCCTGGATAACCTTAGGGTAGAAGGGGCCTAAGAGGGAATGTGAGCTGAGATTAGACCTTACTGAGACAGGTTAGTTTTACCTTACTGATGATGTGTTGTCGCAATAGTAATCGGCACGCCTACAAAACTGGAAGGAGAAGATGCAAATGTAACCATGCAGCACGCGCACCGTGATCTGTCAAGGCTGATCACTTTTCTGCGGATGGAATTTTCCTTATTTATTTCAAATGTCTGAGAAGTACGGCTGTGAAAAGGGAGGACCCCCGCTTTTGCGGCTCTTGTGCGGGGCTTGGTTCGCATCGCGGTCTGCTCTGTGAGCAACCACAACTTTATATCTGGGGTCTCAGACGTTAGAGATGTTATTTTGCGGCCGGCACCTCGATATGAAAATGTAATGTTAGTGCAGCCCGCAAGTTTTATATGAATGCCGCTTGACAGCGTCATACTTGCTAACTCCCGATTTATCCGGGGAATTCCCGAATTTTAGGGGAAACATTCTCTCGAATTTCTGTCGTTTTTCACCTAATCAACAATGTTCAGGGGTCCGGAAATGGCACTGCCTTTAGCGCTCTCTACAACCTATACAAATAGCATGCCAACCCAGCCATATGTTGTATCTGACTTATGAACACACACGTTAGTGACTGCAAGACATACTTGATCAACAGCCATACAGGTCACACTGAGGGTGGTGGTATAAACAACTTTAACACTGTTACAAATATGCGCTCCCGCTACACACCAAACCTCCACCCCCCACCACGCACTCAGCGGGGGGTTCTGAGTATTTGTTCTGTTTTGTTTATGTTGTGTTACGGTGCGGATGTTCTCCCGAAATGTGTTTGTCATTCTTGTTTGGTGTGAGTTCACAGTGTGGCGCATATTTGTAACAGTGTTAAAGTTGTTTATACGGCCACCCTCAGTGTGACCTGTATGGCTGTTGACCAAGTTTGTCTTGCAGTCACCTGCATGTGTTTGCAGAAGCCTCATACATGTGACTACGCCGTCCTGTTTGTATGATGAAAAGGCGGACACGATGACAACGTTAAAACAGTGCTATGACGGCACGCCCTTAATATTGTTGGACGGGGGGAAATCAGGACAAATTCTGGAGAATGGTTGGCCCGGGAAATTTTCGGTAGGTCCACTGAAATTCGGGAGTCTTCCGGAAAAATTGGGAGGGTTGACAAGTATGTTGCTAGGGCGGGAAAGAAAGTGAATTCATTAAAAAGTGCATGTTTAGATTTTTTTTTAAATATTTTCTTGCGGCCCAGCCTCACCCAGTTTCTGCATCCGGTGGCCCGCAGGTAAATTGAGTTTGAGACCCCTGCTTTATATGGATTATTACTTCATGAAACATTTGAGGAGAGAAGGGAAGTGTTGCCAATGCATAGCGCGTAGCCGCAACTGGTTTGTTTCGGGTTAGCACACACCATAGATGTTGTGGGGTGTGGTTCCTCTGTGCGGCAGAATTTCTTGGTTTCAGGAAACGACCAGGTGAGTAACTAGAGAACGGCGAGGTGTGCAGGCATTTTACGGGGTTAAAATGCGTGTCAACCTCCAGGAGGGGCATTATTACAACGCACTGATTTTTCATAATATTTTCAGGATCTACTAGCGATCTCCAAAAGCTGCAGAGCACACACACAGTTCTCGACGTCTCACTCACTCTTACATGAGTCCACTGTCTTTCATTGGGTTGACTGACTGGTTGTGAAAATGCTTGATGTGATATGCAGCGCAGCCTTTTTAATAAATGCTATTCTCACGGAAAATCACTTAATTTAATCATAGCAGACAAAATTGTCATTTTTTTATTGCCTCGTCCAATTTCCGGCTGGTCTCACCAGAGCTAACGGCGGGCTTCGGGCTACCCAAGGCACAGGATAGCATGGCGAGCTCCGTGTCAAACGCCGGGCCCTTTGTTTCCCATCTTGGAATGTTTAACATATTCAACACACCTGCTTCCCACTAAGGTAGAAGGTAGGATCAATGTTAGATGATAGAACTGCGAGGGTGACAGTCGAATCAGATTCCTTTGTATGGAATGATCAAATATACAAAAATATTTCCTCAAATAGTGTCCGCGTCCCAGTTACTCACCATGTGCGTCTTCTACTACCTTCCATAAATAGACTCTTCTTTTCTCATGTTTAAGTAAATAAATGGTGGTAACAGTATTGCATTTACTATTTCCTATAGTTTACTACTAAGTCAATTGTATTCTGTTGCCTACCAAAACAGCAGCACTTACTGAGTCATATACACAGTCTGTTAGTTAAAAGTTCAAGTTAAAGTACCCATGATTGTCACACACACACTAGGTGTGGCGAAATTATTCTCTGCATTTGACCCGTCACCCTTGTTCCACTCCCTGGTAGGTGAGGAGAGCAGTGGGCAGCAGCGGTGCCGCGCCCGGGAATAATTTTTGGTTATTTAACCCCCAATTCCAACCCTTCATGCTGAGTGCCAAGCAGGGAGGTAATGGGTCCCATTGTTATAGTCTTTAGTATGACTCGGCTGGGGTTTGAACTCACGACCTACCGATCTCAGGGCGGACACTCTAACCACTAGGCCACTGAGTAGGTTTAGTAGATGACTTAAAGTGTAAAATTGTACCATATGCTGTAAACAAGTTGAGGATAATATTTTAGGTTAGGTTGGAGACGGCCATTTGCATTATGCGATCCCTTGTTTTGCTTTGTTTGTCCATAATAATTTGACTGAACATAAGTTCTGATATCAAGGTTAAATATTATTCTAAAAATGCCTTTAAAGAGGTCTTAGCGAGCTAGTGATGTCATTAACTGTCCAGAGGTCTTGCACCCCCCCAAATGTTGTGATAAATGGTGATAGCCTTGTTAAATTAATGAAGGCGGCATAGCTCCTCATAGACGCTGTTGTTATTGCGTGTTCCTACGGAACGCTTGCCAATCTCCTGGCACGCCCGCAGACTGGCGCTCTCGCTATTTTCGCCGGCGCTGCCAGGCGCTTACAAAATGGCCGATTGCTATCTGCCAGCTGTCTTGCTCAGCCAAGATGGCGCTTGCTCGGACTGTCACTTTAAGTGCCCGCTGTTTGCCATCTGCCCCGTAATTGTTAACGCCTATGCTAATATCCTGTAATTGCATTTGCATGCGCCTTCATTCTCGACCCTTCCTCCCTCCTTTTTCGCCGGTAAATAAAGCCACTAAATAAAAGCGAGTCGAACGAAAGCCATGCTGCACGGCCGCTGATTAAAATACGCAGCGGGGGCAATTAGCGGTTGAATGTCGCCTGCCAGCGTCTTTACATTTTAAGCTCACCTCATTACTTATGCAAAGGCTGTTTTCTGGCTTTGGATGCGAGCCGGGAAGCGGCACGCCAACGCCGCCGCTGCTTCCCATCCCATCCAATCCTCCATTTCTGAGACGCCGCCGTTGTTGCCGCATTGTGCCATATGTGACATCTGTGCGGGGCTTCATTACCAGCCTCCGCTGACAGGCGCACTGTAAAGGAAAGAGAGGCCAATACATAATGACCTCATTAGCATGCTCGGCACTCGCTGCTATAGGCCTTGGTGTGCTGCTGCGCCGTGGGACCCGGCTGTGTCCGCCCTTCTCACAGCACTCAGCATGCAACATTGTGTTAACACCATAGCCCCGCACTCCCCCCTCACACACACTAACACACACAATGCAGCGCTTTATTACGCCTTGTCAAAGCGCGGGGGATCAGGGCTATCCATGCAGACCCAGCAGGATGCAGACTGTCCAGCGGCCAACTTGTCGCAGCTTTAGAGCCTTAAAACGTGCTGGTAGGTGCAGCCTCCTCTCGCTGCTTTTGTGCCCTGTGTTTATGTTTGTGTGCGATTGCCCATTTCATGGCGAGCCCCTCAGGTATTTGTGCTCGTTTCCACCTGTCAGGGCTAATTAGCAGAAAGAGCCTCTCTCGCTTTCTCTCTGCGTGCCCGCTGAAAGTAGGCCATCATCCCCTCTGAAGACTTGCTGCGTGCTGCCTGCATGGAGCCGCAAAGTCACAACTCACATAGCATAGATCCCGTGGGTGCTTCGGGGCCCGAACATCTGAATCGCTCCCACTGTAATCGCCTTTTTGTATTGATTTTTTTTTAACTTTTTTTTTTCTAGTCTTTAACTCTCAATATCCTCATACACGAATCATTCATCCTCGCTCAAATTAATGGGGAAATTGTGACTTTCTCGGTTCGAATCGCTCTAGCTGCTCCTGGCTATGATTGTAAACAATGTGAGGATGAGAGGAGCCCTACAACCCGTGACGTCACGCGCACTTCGTCTGCTACTTCCGGTAAAGGCAAGGGTTTTTTATTTGCGCCCAAAAGTTGCAAACTTTATCGTTAATGTTCTCTACTAAATCCTTTCAGCAAAAATATGGCAATATCGCGAAATGATCAAGTATGACACATAGAATGGACCTGCTATCCCCGTTTGAATAAGAAAATCTCATTTCAGTAGGCCTTTAATGTGAGTGGCCCAAGATAGTCTTTCATCTATTGTAACTCCCAACAAGCTGGCCTCTTTGAAAAATTAATATGCTTTTCATTCTCTGAGCATGATTTGAGAAAATAACTAGAGATTTTGTCTTGGAAATATTAGGTTTCATCTTATTTTCTGTTACCCATTTAGTGATCCACATGACCTCGTCTTGGCTGCATAGGACGCCACATCCGTTTTTCTTCTTTGCGGCTTAATTCACATAATGGTCAACAAGCTGGAAAACAAATGAGAGTAAGAGTTAGAGTCTAGAGTTTGAGCACAAAATGTCGTATTGCTGTTCTGTTCTTTGGAGTTCCAATCGTTCAAATAGAGAGATAGAAAAGAGATTTCATAGAGTCGCGAAAGAAGTGGTTCTTATAGGTAATAAAGTCAGGGAAAAAGCAAAAGTGCATCAAAGGTAATGGCTCTGAAAAATATCAATCAATCAATGTTTACTTATATAGCCCTAAATCACTAGTGTCTCAAAGGGCTGCACAAACCACTACGACATCCTCGGTAGGCCCACATAAGGGCAAGGAAAACTCACACCCAGTGGGACATCGGTGACAATAATGACCCAGTGGGACATCGGTGACAATGATGACTATGAGAACCTTGGAGAGGAGGAAAGCAATGGATGTCGAGCGGGTCTAACATGATACTGTGAAAGTTCAATCCATAATGGATCCAACACAGTCGCGAGAGTCCAGTCCAAAGCGGATCCAACACAGCAGCGAGAGTCCCGTTCACAGCGGAGCCAGCAGGAAACCATCCCAAGCGGAGGCGGATCAGCAGCGCAGAGATGTCCCCAGCCGACACACAGGCAAGCAGTACATGGCCACCGGATCGGACCGGACCCCCTCCACAAGGGAGAGTGGGACATAGGAGAAAAAGAAAAGAAATGGCAGATCAACTGGTCTAAAATATCAATTTTATCATCCTCCTTCCATTCATCCATCCATTTTCTACCGCTTGTTCTTTTCGGGTTCGCGTGGGGGCTGGAGCCTATCCCATCTTGTGGAATACAATCGGACCAAGTCCTTGTCTAGGGCGTTCACTTTGTAAAATGTTTGTTTGAACATTTGACTTGTTTGAGAAACTTTCTGTGATGCAATTGAGTTTATTCTCTAATTTATTAGTAGTAATTAAGAGCAGAAGTAAATGTAAAGAAAGGACAATAGATTGCATTAGTTTGTCTTCTTTTGCGGTTGCTATGCCTAAATATAACTACAAAGACTTGCTTGTGCAAATAAACTAACGTCATGTTAAATCCTAGTACTTTTATAATATTGTAGTCGTTGGTCCAATCCACCGTATTTTCATTGTCAATTTTCATACCAGAAACTAAAAGCTTAGTTGTTAGTTTATTCGACACGGACGACCACATTATAGCGTCTTTGGTAATATTTGTTAGCATCAAAAAATAGCATTAACACACAAGATGAAAAAATCTCTTGGAGGCTCAGCAGCATATATATGAATCTTGATATCGCTAGCAAACATTTCTGAACAACAGGAACACTTATAGCTAAATAATGAGACAAAATATGAACTCCATACTATTAAAAAACCCTCCAAATATGAATTGTAGATAAGACTCATATGTGTAGCAGGAAATCAACTGCAAACCAACTTATCCTTGTTTTCATTAGCGTCACAATCACAGCAGCACGGCAGTCGTTAGTGTCAATCAAATAGGACACTTACCGACGCACAAACTAGTCCAACATTTCACAGATTTATATTTAATTTGTGGGCCCCTCAGATGTAAAGACCTGATGTGGTTCCCATTTTTTCTTCTTTAAATCCTTCTGAGTGTTGAAGAAAGGGAAGTCGAGGCAAACATTAACGTCTTGGTGATGATGAATAGTTTGAATTAGGGCTGGGCGATATGGCCTTTTTTTAATATCTCGATATTTTTAGGCTATATATATCTCAATATTTTGCCTTAGCCTTTAATTAACACTTGGTACATATAATCACAGCAGTATGATGATTCTATGTGTCTACATTAAAACATTCTTGTTCATACTGCATTAATATATGCTCATTTTAAACTTTCATGCAGAGAAGGAAATCACATTTAAGTCAATTGACCAAAACTGTATTTATTAAACAGTTATTAAGCAGTGGCACAAACATTCATGTCATTTCCAAAACAGAAAGTGCAAGATTGTGAGAAACATTTTAAAACAAGCTATTAGTGCACTTTTGTGCATGATGTCACTAAGATGACATATCAAACAACACTCAATTAAAGTGCATTTTTTGTACAGAACGCCACTACAATAGTTTAAAACAAATAAATTGCACTTTTGTGCATGATGTCACACACGATATTTCAACAAGTGTCAAATAATAATGAGCTGCATAATAGGAAATCAATTAGTGTTCGTCCTTCGCTATGTGGTAGGTTACTGGGACATTATCTCCTTTTGTTGTTGACTATTTTTTTCATACGGTGTTGATCTAAAAATGTTTGCCTCGGCATTTTGATGGTGTGGTCGTGTGGCGCCGAAGGGAGATTTTGACATGCAGAGTAATCACTCTTCATTCTCTAGCAGGGGACTTTTCAAATGATGCTACATATTAGCAGTAATGCTACTTTTTATAGCAACTCTTTTGCCCCACACTTGACATATTACGGTTGTCTGTTCGACAAATTCCCACTTGAAGCCAAACCACCGCCAGACCATGGACCCCCTGCTCTTTTTCTTGGGAATTAATTATTCCTTCATTTGTTACCAGATTCGCACCTTCTTTCTCACGTATTACCACTCTCACGGCTCCGCTAGCATCACCGCTAACGTTACCCTTGCTGCTACCTCTCTGCTCCGCGAAGGCGTATACGTATGTGACGTATGACCTGACAGTATGTGACGTGTGTAAGAAGGTGGCGCTTGCGGTCTGTGAGGAGAGACACAAAAGAGTGAAGGAAAGCCTGCTGTGTAATGCCCGCAGCTAAAAGCAACTGCGTGAGAACGTATACTCAACTATCACGATATAGTCATTTTCTATATCGCACACAAACAAACCCGCGATATATCGGGCATATCAATATATCGCCCAGCCTTAGTTTAAATCTTTCCAAAATGTTTTCAAATATTTTTCATGATTGCTTATATATTTGCCAACAAGCCTTTCAAAATACGCCCAAATCTGCAATGATGCAAGTAAATAAACAGTAGCCCAATTGGACTCTAGACCCGGAAGTGCCTCTTAATCCGGTGATTGGATTGCAACCCAACAATACCAATCACGTATTAATCTTGTATAAATACAGCTAGTATGATTATGCAAAAATATAATACACATGAAACTGTAGAGAAACGGTACATGGGCTACGACTAAGAACCTGTAGTACATTTTAAGGGCTTATTTTGATAAAGGTTTCACAGAATCATGTTGTCACATTCTTAGTCCACCGTGAACCAGGAGGTGTAGCCTGCCAACTAACAAACACAGTCCTCTTTCACACAGAGATTGAGCAAAATTGGCGCATCAAAAAATCCCACATTTTATTTGTTTGTGCATTTCAAACAGAACCAAGAGAAGGAGAACCTTTACGTACCAACAGTGCATATTCACACAGTGACATTGAATCCCATGATCAGATGATTGACGTCGGTGCCAGTCTCTGCTGATCTGGGGCCTCATTTATAAAAGTGCGTGTGGGTTCCAACATAAAACATTGTGTGTACACAAACGTACACAAAAAAAAAAAGATTTTAATTGTAAATGCACCCCAGAACTGCTTCTAAAATGCCCCCAAAATTTGGTACAGGGCTGCTGCTTGTTTGAAAACCTAGCAAAATGCAGCATGTGATTAATCACCAAAGTTTATCGCATTAATCTTGTATAAATGCAGACTAATCAAGCTATTTAATTTGACCACACATGCTCTTTCACCTTATCCGTGGATGGTTACCTAGAAAGACGATTCAGGTTGGTATACCACAGATTGGGTCAATAAATATGTCAGTGCAAAGATGAGTGAGGAGACTTCAACTGCTGTGCTCCCTGGCAAATTTTACTTCAAAATTCACCCCAGCAAGACTTTATATGAATGCTCATTCGATTAAAAAATTTTCCTTTATCACCTTCTGACAAAAAATGGTCTTTGTGTCCAATATTGGTGTTTTTTTAAGTTAATCTAAATAATGCAAGTAGTTAATAATCTGTGATTAATCATTACAACTCCAAATTCAAAAGTGTGATTAATCTGATTTAAGAAAAATATATGTATTCACTTTTTTCTCAAGTCTATTTGAACACAATATAGATCAGGGGTCAGCAACCCGCGGCTCCAGAGCCGAATGCGTATCTTGGATCACTCTGATGTGGCTCAACTGCATACTTGCCGACCCCCCCCCCCCCCCCCCCCCCTCCGGGATGTTTTCCGGATTTCAGGGCCTCTCCCAGAAAGCTCCCCAGGATAACATTCTCAGATTTTCCCCCGGAAAACAAAATTGAGGGTGTGCCGTGATGGCAATGCTTTAAACATCCTCTCGACCATGTCGTCGCGTCCACTTTAATACTATGCTATCTGAATGCTGGCCAGCCACATCTAATGTGCGACTGCTTACTCAACGCGCAAGCGACTGGAAGGCATACTTGTTCAACAGCCATACAGGTTCCATTGAGGGTTGTGATATAAACAACTTTAACACCCTTACTAATATACGCCACACTGTGAACCCACACCAAACAAGAATGACAAACACATTTCGGGAGAACATCTGCACTGTAACACAACATAAACACAACAAAACAAATACCCAGAGTCCCATGCATCCCGAACTCTTCCGGGCTACATTATACACCCCCACTACCACAACAACCCCCCCCTTGCGTCAGTTGAGGTGGGTGGGGTTGAGGGGGGCGGGGTTTGGTGGTAGCGGGGGTGTATAATGTAGCCCGGAACAGTTCGGGATACATGGGATTCTGGGTATTTGTTCTGTTGTGTTTATGTTGTGTTACAGTGCGGATGTTCTCCCGAAATGTGTTTGTCATTCATGTTTGGTGTGGTTTCACAGTGTGGCGCATATTAATAAGAGTGCTAAAGTTGTTTATATCACAACCCTCAGTGTAACCTGCATGGCTGTTGAGCAAGTATGCATTGCAGTCGCTTGAGTGTGTCTGCAGAAGTCTCATACAACCTGTGAATGGGCTGGTATGCTGTTTGTTGCGGTTGTAGAGGGCGCTAAACGCATTGTCATCATAGCACACCCTTATTATTGTTGTTTGGGTGAAAACAGCAGACAGTCGAGAGAATGATTGCACTGAAACTCGGTAGTCTCCCGGAAAAATGTAGATAGTTGGCAAATGTGATGTTGTCAAGCAGCATTCAAATAAAACTTGCGGGCCGCACTAATATTACATTTTCATATTAAGTTGCGGGAAGCGTGTCTGAGACCCCTGGTTAATACATAGCACAAAGCAAAAAAAAAACTTTGTACACTGTGTTATTTACTTGTGGCTCCCATAGTATTCTTTATTTTGTGAAACGGGTCAAAAGGGCTCTTTGAGTGGTAAAGGTTGCCGACCCCTGATATAGATGAAAAGGGATTTTCTTTTAATCGGAATTGATTGAAAATGTTCCACAGCAACCGATGATGGATTTAATTTAAACTTTAATTGTTTGACAGCCCTAAAAAATGATAATAATGCTGCACAGTGAATGAAGGAACATTTATGTTTGGTTTAAAAGGGCACAAAAAATCCCACCCTACTTATCAAACATAAGTCTTTACAATTAAATATTCAACTTCTCATTAGCATATTAACAATGACAGTGCCATATGCTTCTTAAAGTGGCAGATTGAACACAACCACGTTTACTTGTTGGCTGCCTTAACACACACACACACACACACACACACACGCATACTGTATAAAGGACTCATTCTAATCCACCAACTGTTTGTATTCACACCTACTTATAGGAAATAAAAACACACCCCACCCACCACAACCACCCACACCATCTCCTGAAAAAAAAGCTTATATGTTAATATGGTGGCACAGTATACTAGAGCTTTGAGCGAGGAGTCCATCCATCCATTCTCTACCGCTTATCCCTGTGTCACACGGAATTCTCTACCCCGTGAAAAGGAAAAATCACATTGGGACCACCATGGGCAGCTATTGCTGTTTTTCTTATTTTGTGGAATTGTCCTAACTTTTGCCCCCATCCCACACCCAACCGTCTAGCCCAGGGGCGCTCACACTTTTTCTGCAGGTGAGCTACTTTTCAATTGACCAAGTCGAGGAGATGTACCTCATTCCTATTTATAATTTATATTTATTTATTTATGAAAGAGACATTTTTGTTAACAAGTTAATGGTGTTTAATGATAATACAAGCATGTTTAACACACATAGATTCCTTTCTTTCATGAAGACAAGAATATAAGTTGGTGTATTTGATTCTGATGACTTGCATTGATTGGAATTAGACAGTGGTGCTGATAACGTCCGCATTTTCAAACGGAGGAAAAAAAAAAGTCCTCCTTTCTGTCCAATACCACATGAAAGTGGTTGGATTTGGCATCTCATTTGTCCAACTTGCATACTCGTTTTTAAACACTTTGTTATGAGAGTAGCATATGTGTGTGGCCCTTTAATGTCTGGCAGCAGGTGAGTGACGTCAGTGAGAGTGCGGGTGGGCAAGCAAGTGAGAAAGCGGTCGCTGAGGGCGGGGGAGAAATACATTGGCATCAAACTCCGTAGCTTGCTAGCTTGTGCACGCTAGCTTTCTGAGACTCTTATTTTGTTAGCACAGGCAGGATGAAACAGGTCTTTTATGGTGAAGACAGGAACTGTGCAGTCGGTCTTTAGAGATTTGACAGTAGGTACGGAGTCTCTAGAAATAAAATGTGTTTCTCTGCGTCCGCCCTGTTAGTGATTTTTTTCTTAAATATGAGCTCGCAGCAGCCAGCGTCATCTCACAAGATCCTCGGGTGACGAGAATGTCAAACAACTGACGAAAGTGAAGTCTTGGTATGATTGATGATTGCTCATTTTTATGTCTATTTTTTAATGCCTGGCTTGAGATCGACTGACACACCCTCCGAGATCGACCAGTCGATCGCGATCGACGTAATGCCCACCCCTGGTCTAGCCTATGTGCCTGCATATAAGATTATTATATGAACAAATCTACATACTTTACATACATTCTCTATTCAATAGACTACAAAACATCCCCTTTGGAAAGAAAGGTGTGACCATCATAAAACCTTTACCAACAGCACAGTACAAGCAAGGTGACATTGTACAGTGTAGTACTGTATGGTAATAAACTGTACACTCCGGGATAAATGTGCAGAGTAATCCTTGTGTAAATGCACTAAACCTTGCATTTTAGATTATATTTTTCTTTGTTATGTTGTACTGAGCAGCCATGAAAGAGATGTGTCGTCCGTTCTAAACAATTAAGTGGCAATTTTCCATAAGACACAAGCCATGGCCAGTTATGTTCTAAACATGTATTATTGTTTTTAGAGATGTCCGGTAATGGCTTTTTTGACGATATCCGATATTGTCCAACTCTTAATTACCAATACAAATATCAACCGATACCGATATATACAGTCGCGAAATTAACACATTATTATGCCTAATTTTGTTGTGATGCCCCGCTGGATGCATTAAACAATGTAACAAGGTTTTCCAAAATAAATCAACTCAAGTTATGAAAAAAAATGCCGACATGGCACTGCCATATTTATTATTGAAGTCACAAAGTGCATTATTTTTTTTTACATACCTCAAAACAGCAGCTTGGAATTTGGGACGTGCTCTCCTTGAGGGGGCCTGGTAGGCGTTTGGGAGTGGCGGGGGGTGTATATTGTTGCACCCCAAAGAGTTAGTTCTGTAAGGGGTTCTGGGTATTTGTTCTGTTGTGTTTTTGTGTTACAGTGCGGATGTTCTCTCGAAATATGTTTGTCATTCATGTTTGGTGTGGGTTCACAGTGTGGCGCATATTTGTAACAGTGTTAAAGTTGTTTATACGGCCACCCTCAATGCGACCTGTATGGCTGTTGACCAAGTATGCATTGTATTCACTTGTGTGTGAAAAGCCATAGATATTATGTGACTGGGCCAGCAAGCAAAGGCGGTGCCTTTAAGGTTTAATGGCGCTCTGTATTTCTCCGTACGTCCGTGTACACAGTGGCGTTTTAAAAAGTCATACATTTTACTTTTTGAAACCGATACCGATATTTTTGAGACCGATACCGATAATTTCCAAAATTACATTTTAAAGCATTTATCGGCTGATAATATCGGCAGTCCAATGATATTGGACATCTTTAATTGTTATTGCACTGATCATACTGTGTACCACAATATTAGCTGAAGTTATATTTGGAAGTTTCACATCGTGAAAAATATAGGAAAAAATATGGATTCACAGAAAAATAAGCTCTGCTTTTTTTCGGATCTGAGAAATGAAAAACTGGAAATATTTGATGTACCATATTGTAACGGTATGCATGTTTTGAAATAAACTAAAACTATAATCATAACTGATGTAGTGGTTTCGCCGCACATTGCAACATGTTTTGGAGCATTTTGCAGTTTCAATTGATCAAACACACTGTGACTTTGTATCATAACTTATGTTCAATTATAGTTATGTATCATTTTGAAAAAAAAAAAAAAAAAATTTTAAAAGAGGGTTTATTTATGGTCCAGACCCTTTCAACTTGCCTTATTCAGATTGAATGCAGCTTTTTATTTGCTTAGCTATTGATTGTGTGTGTGTGTGTGTGTGTGTGTGTGTGTGTGTGTGTGTGTGTGTGTGTGTGTGTGTGTGTGTGTGTGTGTGTGATATAATACTTGCTGAAAGCATTTACAGCCATCGCTCAATTCTTTTCTGGCCCATTCCACTTGTCTTGCTCCGGTTCTTATAAGCCAGCCAACAAGACCACTCAAAATCTGTATTGTTGGCCACTTTCAATGTATTTCATTGATATAGCGAATACAATATAGTTTCATTTGTTAAGCCATTAATACATATGGCCGAGTTTTTTAGGTTTAAATGTTGTCGAAGAAATCGAGGAAGTATTTCCTGTTGCTACAACAACAGCGCCAACCTGAAGTCTGATTACAGTCTCCATAGGGGGGCGGTTGATGGTGAGGGTACATTGCTCCGAGTCAGTGATTATGTCATCGCAACAGGCTGCAAACGTTTCGCCTGGCCAGACAGCGCTGAGGGCAGAATTATGAAACCTGAGTGGAATGGAGGCTGCATGGGGGAGAGAAAAAAAAAGGAAATGAAAATGGAGTATTGCTGTATGTGTGATTAAACTGCCTGCTTGCACCGAAGTGAAAGGGCGCGGCGCTCGAACACAGACATGGACGTAATGAAACTGTGGAGTTTGATGGGCTTGGTGCCCTCCCGCCCTCACATGTATGATGTATGACATGTTTAGGGCCCATAGCTTCATGACAGCATAGTAGGACAGTGTGCTAAAGTGGTGCACGGGAATTAGTAGAATGCTAAAAGACTTGTTATATAGTGGAGTGCTGGGAATTGTATTATTATATGTCGCACTCCGTTCGCTTTGAAGATTACCTCCAAACACGACGAGTTGCGTTCATACCAAAAAGTTCTATTTTGGTTTCATCTGACCACATGACATTCTCCTAATCCTCTGCTGTATCATCCACGTATCCATTTTGGTATAAACTCAACTCGTCGTGTTTGGAGGAAGAAGAATACTGAGTTGCATCCCAAGAACACCATACCTACTGTGAAGCATGGGGGTGGAAACATCATGCTTTGAGGCTGTGTTTCTGCTAAGGGGACAGGACGATTGATCCGTGTTAAGGAAAGAATGAATGGGGCCATGTATCGTGAGATTTTAAGCCAAAACCTCCTTCCATCAGTGAGAGCTTTGAATGGTTGACCAAATACTTATTTTCCACCATAATTTACAAATAAATTATTTAAAATTCCTACAATGTGAATTCCTGGATTTTGTTTTCACATTCTGTCTCTCACAGTTGAAGTGTACCTATGATGAAAATTACAGACCATCTCTCATCATTTTAAGTGGGAGAACTTGCACAATCGGTGGCTGACTAAATACTTTTTTGCCCCACTGTACGTGAAAAGACAAACGCCATTAAAAAAAAAGCACTCAAGGGTCCAATAAAGCATCAATTGAATTTGTTTTAATCAGCCGTTTACGTCACCCAGCATACAGCTATTAAAATTATAAAAGGGTGTTGCTGAAAATATTGTGGTGTTGTTTTTCTTTGGACCGTCCAAATTAGTTGACACGCACACGGACAGATGATTCTCTGGCAATCGTCAAGCACCGAGTGTGTGTGAGTTTGCACGTACTTTGCTAAATAAAACGCTAAATATCGCTGGCAAAACGGTGATGATTGTTGATAAGTCACATTGCACGTGCTGTATAAAACAAAACAAAATAAGGCTTTGAGTGTTTCAAACCGAGATGAGTTGTGGTCCAGCTGCAGAGAGTTCATGCCGGCCATCCGGCGTGGGAACGGGCTCAGTGATGATGATGATTATGGCGAAAGGGGTGTCCGTACCGTGGAGGAAGTTGCACTTATTATGAGGCTAGACAGCTCAGCTGCACTGACGTCCATTCAGAAACAGGTTAGGGATGACCTGAGGGGTCAAGGTCAGGAGTGTGGTGGGGGCAGTGGGTTCTATTGTGCGTGTGTGTGCATCCCCCAGCTGGCTGACTGTCTGTAAGCTGCCTCTGTGTTTGCTTATTTTATAAGCTGCTTCTTATTGCTTCGCTCCACAGACAACTTGAAGCAAGGGAGAAAACAGGGGAGTCGATGGGGGGGTGGGGGGGGGGCAGCTACCCTACCACCCACTGCAGCCTCTGGCCTGTCTCTGGGAAAACTAGAAATCAGTCCTGTATCTCCGGTAGCCCACCCCGCTGGTCAAACAACCCCCCCTTGCCCCTCCAGCCCCACAGAGTGAAACCCAGTCAGACACTTTGACAGCCCCCACCCCCTACCTCCACCCCGTCTGTCTCAGTCTGCTGCCTCCTGTAATTTAACATGTCAGCTCAGGGTTCATCTCGTGTGCACCCCAAGTAGGTAGCTGGTGCACCTTCTACACTGCTCGGGCTGCAGCATTGCATATTGTATTGTGTAAAAACAGTAAACTGAAATATAACACTTTAAAAAGTTTCATTGTAAATTCACAGCATTTTAGCAGCTAATAAATGCATTACTTTTATTGTAACTTTTATAGTAATTTGCTGTGACATAGGCAGTAGAAAATGGATGGATGGATACATTTGGCCTGGGATCAGATGGCGACTTGTCTAGTGTGTACCCCGCCTTCCGCCCGATTGTAGCCAAGATAGGCACACGCGACCCCAAAGGGAATAAGGGGTAGAAAATGGATGGATGGATACATTTGGCCACCTGCCTTGACTCGCATATGAACTTAAAGTGCCATCCCAATCCTAACCCACAGTATTTAATATGTTGTGGGTCCACCTTTTGCAGCTATTACAGCTTCAACTCTTCTGGGAAGGCTGTCCACATGGTTGCAGGGTGTGTTTATAGGAACATTCGACCATTCTTCCAAAAGCGCATTGGTGAGGTCACACACTGATGTTGGTCGAGAAGGCATGGCTCGCAATCTCTGTTCTAATTCATCCCAAAGGTGTTCTAACCGGGTTTTAGGTCAGGACTCTGTGCAGGCCAGTCAAGTTCATCCACACCAGACTCTGTCATCCATGTCTTTATGGACCTTGCTTTGTGCACTGGTGCACAGTCATGTTGAAAGAGGAAGGGGCCCACGGCAATATAGTGTACCACAATTCCTTGAATTGCCGACGGGGCGCTAATTAATTTAAAACCTCTTCTCACTCCTGCGCCTACCAAAGGCATGCAGTAAAAGTAAGCATGCGCTAATTATTTTAAAACATCTTCTCACTCTGGCACTTACCAAAGGCACGCAGTAAAAATGTTTGTGTGATGTAAGCTTAGACCTTAAACCCTACTGAATAGCTCCTAATCGTCTTCCCTTTATGCAATTTCAAATTACCGGTATTGAAATCAGCCTCCTCCATTTTGAAAATGATGACAGGGGAAGTGTCACTCGTGACGTCACGAGTTTGACCAGGCGGTAATACTAAGCATGCGCTAATTATTTTGGGAAGCGAGTTTGAACCGGCAGTAATTCAAGGCAGGCGCATACTATATGCCCCTTTTATTTACTTACTAGCAAGCTGGTCTCGCTTTGCGCAACATTTTTAATTCATTTTTTATGTGTTTTCTCCTCTTTGAAACCGTTCAATTAAGTGTTTTTTTCATCATTTATTCTCCACAAAAAACATTCCGTAAAAGGAAAAAAATGTACGACGAAATGACGAACAGAAATACCCATTTTTTTATATGTATAGATGTATTTATTAAAGGTAATGTGACATGACTCCAGCAGTCCTGGCCGTGTGGGTTGCCGTGACACTGGACACAAAACACACCATAGTAGGTTTGACTTGTGTTTATTATTTCAATAAACCTGTCCTCTTCTGGCCATCCGGTCGCGTCACTTTTCAGCGCGCGGGCACTTCCTGCTTGCCGCCGCTGCACGCCTTTTGGCGTCCGGCGTTTGCGTCCGCTGCGGTGGTTCGTCATCTCCGTCTGGGTCAATCTTCGTGTTCGTGGTCTGGTTGCCGTGGTTTTCTCGCCTACTACTCTGCCCCGATCGTGCCCCCCTCGCCTCTCTTATGGTCTAGCAGCAGATGGAGAGATTGTGAGCAGGTGTGTGTTGTACGCACCTGACTCAAATCGCCGCTCTCGTGCCGCTCCGCGTGCGTCACGCCTCTCCTCTCCGCCGCATGCCCCGCCTCCTGGCCTCCATCTTGGCCAGGGCTGTCTCTCTCAGCCCGCTGTCGGCCCGTCGGCTGCGTCTCTCCACAGGTAAATTGAGCAAATTGGTTATTTATGGCAATTTATTTAAGTGTGTATCAAACTGGTAGCCCTTCGCATTAATCAGTACCCAAGAAGTAGCTCTTGGTTTCAAAAAGGTTGGTGACCCCTGCTCTACCATGTGAGCCATACTGCTGCCTTTTTACAGGATATACAGGATATAAATCAGGTGTGCCCATTACATTGATCACAAGCTACCGGTCGATCGCGGATGGTGTGTCTGTCGACCACCAGTCAGGCATTGAAATAAATAGGCCTAAAATTAGTGATCATAAATCTTTGCGATGACGTCACTTTGTCACTTGATTGACTTTCACGGCACCTGAGGTTCTTGTGAAATGACGCTGGCTGCTGCGAGCTCAGTGTGAAGGAAAAAAGACCGCCAGGAAGGCGAGAAACACTTTTTATTCCAACCTACCTCCCGTCAAAAGCCTGAAAACTGACCGCAGAGTTCCTGTCTTCACAATAAAAGTGCTGCTCCATCCTGCCTTTGCTAACAAAATAAGAGTCTCCGAAAGCCTGCGCAAGCCACAGTGTTTACCGACAATGTATTTCTTGTAAAGTGTATGAAAAGGAGCAAGATGCCAAAACCCACCACCTCAATGTGGTATTGGACAGAAAGGAGGACTTTTTTTTTTCCTCCGCAATGTAAAATTTAAAATGTGGAAGTTGTCAACACTACTGTGAATCTTTTCTGATTCCGATCAATGCAAGTCATTAGAATCAGGTAATACACCGTTTATTCTTGTCTTCATGAAAGAAGGGAGTCTATATGTTCAACATGCATGTTTTTTGTACACTTTCAACATTTGAACAAAAACAGCAAAATTAATTACACATATACCGTTGTGCTCAAAAGTTTACATACACTAATAAAGAACGTAATGTCATGGCTGTCTTGAGTTTCCAATCATTTCTAAAAAAAAAATTGTAATAGAGTGATCGGAGCACATACTTGGTGGTCACAAAAAACATTCATGAAGTTTGGTTCTTTTATGAATTTATTATGGGTCTACTGAAAATGTGAGCAAATCTGCTGGGTCAAAAGTATACATACAGCAATGTTAATATTTGGTCACATGTCCCTTGGCAAGTTTCACTGCAATAAGGCGCTTTTGGTAGCCATCCACAAGATTCTGGCAAGCTTCTTTTTTACCACTCTTGACAGTCCAACTAAATGTGTTGGTTTTCTGACAGAGACTTGTTTCTTCAGCATTGTCCACACGTTTAAGTCAACACTTTGGGAAGGCCATTCCAAAACCTTAATTCTACCCTGATTTAGCCATTCCTTTGCCATTTGTGATGTGTGTTTGGGGTCATTGTCCTGTTGGAACACCCAACTGCGCTCAAGACCCAATCTCCAGGCTGAGGATTTTAGGTTATCCTGAAGAATCTTTTCCTTTTTTTTTGTCCCATTTATTCTCACCAGTTCCATTGGCAGTAAAACAGGCCCAGAGCATAATACTACCACCACCATTCTTGACGGTAGGCCTAGTGTGCTGGGGATTAAAAGCCTCCCCTTTTCTCCTCCAAACATATTGCTGGGTATTGTGGCCAAACAGTTCAATTTGTGTTTTATCTGACCATAGAACTTTCCTCCAGAATGTCTTATCGTTGTCCATGTGATGTCAGATGAAACAAAAAGTGAGCTGTTTGGCCACAAATGTATGTAAACTTTTGAGCACAACTGTATATGTATATGTATATATATATATACATACATATATATTTATATATATATATCATTTGTTCATGTATGTGTGTGTATATATATATATGTATATGTATGTATGTATGTATTTGTATATATATATATATGTATATGTATGTATGTATTTGTATATATATGTATACATATGTATGTATATATGTATATATACATATATATGTATATGTATATGTATGTGTATGTATACATATGTATATATATATAATATATATATGTAATTGTACATATACCCATTATTCATTCATATACTGGATGTATTGAGATACATACTTTAAAGGCCTACTGAAATGAGACTTTCTTATTGAAACAGGGATAGCAGGTCCATTCTTTGTGTCATACTTGATAATTTCGCAATATTGCCATATTTTTGCTAAAAGGATTTAGTAGAGAACATCGACGATAAAGTTCGCAACTTTTGGTCGCTAATAAAAAAGCCTTGCCTGTACCGGAAGTAGCAGACGATGTGCGCGTGACGTCACCTGTGTGAGGGCTCCTCACATCCTCACATTGTTTATAGTGTGAGCCACCAGCAGTAAGAGCAATTCGGACCGAGAAAGCGACAATGTCCCCATTAATTTGAGTGAGGATGAAAGATTTGTGGAAGATATTGATATTGATATTGAAGGACTAGAAAAAATAAATAAATAAAAAAGTTTAATGAAAAGCGACGGCTCCGGGCGGTGGCAGTGTGAGCGTTTCAGATGTAATTAGACACATTTACTAGGATAATTCTGGAAGATCCCTTCTGCTTATTGTTTTAATAGTGTTTTACTGAGATTGTAAATACATACCTCAAAGTCGGATGGCTGCGGTGAACACGCCAGTGTATCAGAGAGATGCCGAGGAGCCTAGCCCACAACTGCCTTTTTTGACAGCTACTGCAGGAGGACGCATAATCCACTGATGTCTCCGGTAAAATATATGTCACAATTGTCCCATCCAAAAACATGCTGGTTGACGTAGAGAAAACGTGTTCGCTTGACCGCTCTTTGTTAAAGCTTCACAACAAACAAAGAAACACTCTCGGTGCTAAAGACAGCTAAAATCCACCGCTTTCCCCCAACAGCATTCTTATTTATAGTCTCCATTATTAATTGAACAAATTGCAAAAGATTCAGCAACACAGGTGTCCAAATTACTGTGTAATTATGCGATGAAAATAGACGACTTTTAGCCGTAAGTGGTGCTGAGCTAGTATGTCCCCTCCAACCAATAACGTCACAAACACTCGTCATCATACGCGTCATCATTCCGCGACGTTTTCAACAGCAAACTCCGTGGGAAATTTAAAATTGTGATTTAGTAAACTAACCCTGGCATGAGTTGCAATGTTAATATTTCATCAATGATATATAACATAAACTATCTGACTGCGTGGTCGGTAGTAGTGGGTTTCAGTTGGCCTTTAAATATCTATTGCCTCTGAATGACCCACTTTTGGGTCGTGACCCACCAGTTGAGAGTCAATGCTCTTCAAGCTTAATGGTGCACGGGGAAAAGTCCTCTCTACAAAACAATGCGGTTTTATCTTTTCATTGTAACCGCGTGGCGCTGACACAAATATTAAAAGTCCCTTTCTTCACTGCAGTATGTGCAGAAAGAAAAAAAGCGGAAAAAATATGGAGGACGGGAGTCGCGCTCCCATTCTTCATCTGAAGGGGCGCGGGACTTCTGCTTCATTAGAGCGTCTGAAAAAAAGAAGCGATTTCCCTCATCACCTCAATGGACGACGCCCCCTTTTGCTCCTCGCCTTCGCCTGGAGGGAGGAGGTGGGGGTTGGGGGAATGCTACACCACTAAACCCTGCCCAATCTCCTCCAGCTCCTCATCGTCTCAGGTCTCGCGTTGAAATCAAGCTTAGTGATGGCAGTTTTTGTGACCCCCGTCCCCGTGGCCCAAAAGCCCTCCCCTGCCCATTCACTCACCTTGTTCACACACACACTAGCCACCCACTGCTTAAATCCCTATCAGCATGTCAACGTAAATGTCCTCCCAGCTGGGGTTGACACACATGCGTGCACACAAGTGCACGTGCAGGGCGCACACCATCTTTTGATTTAGCTTTCCTCCCCGCTGACTATTTTCGCCTCACGTTTTGCTCTCTTATCCCCTTCCACCACCTCTCCTCCTGACTCCATCCGCACCCGCTCGACTCCCTCTGTTGCCTACTACGGCTTTTATTACTATATTATCATATATATCTTTTTGCTTTCTTTTCTTCAAACGCCACTCTACACCCCGGGCAACGCTTGCAAGCTCAACTTTCACGTCTGTGTGATCAAGAAGTTGCAGGGAATCCCTGCATCCTCTAAATTTGTCACGGCAACAGCTCCAGTCTGTTTATCTGCTAAGAAAATCAGCAGCTGGAATATATATGCGATGTGAAATAAAGTCCTATATATATTTTTTTTGTAGTTTTGATCTACTGCCAACACGAAATGTAGCAAAAATATGCTCCGTTTACTTATGTCACCTTAAAAGCACAGGTGTCAAACTCCAGGCCACATTTTGAAGGGCCCGTGAAAGCCTGAAAATAATATGCATCAATAAAGTAGTTTACATTTGGGATGGCGTGGCGCAGTGGTAGAGTGGCCGTGCACAACCCGAGGGTTCCTTGTTCAATCCCCACCTAGTACCAACCTCGTCAGCTCCGTTGTGTCCTGAGCAAGACACTTCACCCTTGCTCCTGATGGGTGCTGGTTAGCGCCTTGCATGGCAGCTCCCTCCATCAGTGTGTGAATGTGTGTGTGAATGGGTAAATGTGGAAGTAGTGTCAAAGCGCTTTGAGTACCTTGAAGGTAGAAAAGCACTATACAAGTACAACCCATTTATCATTTATTGGTTCTTTTTTTTATTTTGACTGGAAAAAAATAAATGTATTGCATACAATTGTATATACAAACCCCGTTTCCATACGAGTTGGGAAATTGTGTTAGATGTAAATATAAACGGAATGCAATGATTTGCAAATCATTTTCAACCCATATTCAGTTGAATATGCTACAAAGACAACATATTTGATGTTCAAACTGATAAACATTTTTTTTTTTTTTTTTTTTTTTGCAAATAATGATTAACTTTAGAGTTCATGCCACCAACACATGAAAAAGAAGTTGGGAAAGTTGGCAATAAATACTGATAAAGTTAAGGAATGCTCATCAAACACTTATTAGGAACATAGGAACATCCCACAGGTGTGTGCAGGCTAATTGGAAACAGGTGGGTGCCATGATTGGGTATAAAAATAGCTTCCCAAAAAATGCTCAGTCTTTCACAAGAAAGGATGGGGCGAGGTACTGCGTGAGCAAATAGTCAAAGAGTTTAAGAACAACGTTTCTCAAAGTGCAATTGCAAGAAATTTAGGGATTTCCACATCTACGGTCCATAATATCATCAAAAGGTTGTATTGAGGCACACAAGCCCTTCATTTTGCTTTTTTTTTTATTTCCCCATCAGGCGCACCGAGGACAGCACAGGGGTCCTTGCTACATGCACGTGGCGAGATTGGAGGAGCGCGGGCATACGAGGAACACGGTGTGTGCGCGCACCTATGATCGCCTTGACAAAATTACGCTAACACATTCTTTTCGGCTCTTGTGCATCTGAACTTGACTCCTGTGTGCAAGTTCATTGTTATTCATTTGACTGTCATCCCGTGAGCACTGTGAGACTCATTCAGTCTGGGATTCCCAGGCAGGACACACACACGTTTCAGCAGCAGGATGTCTAATGTGTGTATTTACGGAGAGTGCAAGTGTTTGCCCCTCATGCATGCGTACATACCGTATTTCCTCGAATTGCCGCCGGGGCGCTAATTAATTTAAAACCTCTTCTCACTCCTGCGCTTACCAAAGGCATGCGGTAAAAGTAAGCATGCGCTAATTATTTTAAAACCTCTTCTCACTCCGGCACTTACCAAAGGTATGCAGTAAAAATTTGAGTTGGATGTAAGCTTGGACCTTAAATTTTACCGGATAGCTCTTAATCTTCTTCCCTTTATACAATTTCAAATTACCGGTATTGAAATCAGCCTCCTCCATTTTGAAAATGATGACAGGGGAAGTGTCATTTGTGACGTCACGAGTTTGACCAGGCGGTAATACTAAGTATGCGCTAATTATTTTGGGAAGCGAGTTTGACCCGGTAGTAATTCAAGGCAGGCACATACTACCGTATTTCCTTGAATTGCCACCGGGCATGTAATATACGCCTGCCTTTCCCTGCCGGGTCAAACTCGCTCCCCAAATTTATTAGCGCATGCTTACTTTTACCGCCAGTTCAAATACGTGACGTCACGAGTGACGCTTCCCCTGTCGTCTTTATCAAAGTGGCGTAGAAGTTGTTTTTTTTTGCTTTTACCACGTGTAAACCAGGGGTCTTTTTCCACAGCAAAACGGATCACACTGATGGTTGTGATATAAAACAACTTTAACACTCTTGCTAATATGTGCCACACTCTGTGAACCTACACCAAACAAGAAAGACAAACACATTTCGGGAGAACATCGGCTCTGTAACACATTATAAACGAAACATAACACTTACCCAGAATGCCATGCATCTATGACTCATGGCTATATTATACACCCCGCTAGCACCAACACAATCCCCCCCCCCCCAGTGAGATTATCCATTTTTTGAGGGAATTGAGGGGATTATTTTGATGCATTCAAGAGCTACCGCCTGAGGAAAGAAACTGTTACAGAACCTGGAGGTTCTGCTACGGAGGCTGCAGACCTTCGAGTCTCAAGAGAAAAAGCGCTATATATATATATACTTCACTTTTTTTATGCATTCCAAGTCTTTAAATACGGCAAGTGCAAGGAGGCTAAGAATGCCGGTAGTGAAGTGAATTATATTTATATAGCCCTTTTCTGCAGTGACTCAAAGCGCTTTACATAGTGAAACCCAAAATCTAAGTTACATTCTTAAACCAGTGTGGGTGGCACTGGGAGCAGGTGGGTAAAGTGTCTTGCCCAAGGACACAATGGGTAGTGACTAGGATGGCAGAAGCGGGGATCGAACCTGGAACCATCCAATTGCTGGCTCGGTCACTCTAACTGAGCTATATCAATCAATCAATCAATGTTTATTTATATAGCCCCAAATCACAAATGTCTCAAAGGACTGCACAAATCATTACGACTACAACATCCTCGGAAGAACCCACAAAAGGGCAAGGAAAACTCACACCCAGTGGGCAGGGAGAATTCACATTCAGTGGGACGCCAGTGACAATGCTGACTATGAGAAACCTTGGAGAGGACCTCAGATGTGGGCAACCCCCCCCCCTCTAGGGGACCGAAAGCAATGGATGTCGAGCGGGTCTAACATGATACTGTGAAAGTTCAATCCATAGTGGCTCCAAGACAGCAGTGAGAGTCCCGTCCACAGGAAACCATCTCAAGCGGATCAGCAGCGTAGAGATGTCCCCAACCGATACAGGCGAGCGGTCCATCCTGGGTCCCGACGAGCGGTCCATCCTGGGTCTCGACTCTGGACAGTCAGTACTTCATCCATGGTCATCGGACCGGACCCCCTCCACAAGGGAGGGGGGGACATAGGAGAAAGAAAAGAAGCGGCAGATCAACTGGTCTAAAAAGGAGGTCTATTTAAAGGCTAGAGTATACAGATGAGTTTTAAGATGAGACTTAAATGCTTCTACTGAGGTAGCATCTCGAACTGTTACCGGGAGGGCATTCCAGAGTACTGGAGCCCGAACGGAAAACGCTCTATAGCCCGCAGACTTTTTTTATATACCGCCCCGGTAATGGAAGATCCGTATTTTTTGGACTATAAGGCTGTTACAACTCGGAGTAAGGAGAGGACCCAGATGCAGAGAGGAAGTTCAAAAAATAAAGCTTTTATTTTGAAATAACTTTTTACCTCCAGTGCAAAACGTATTTCGCAAGAATCATTACAATACGCGGAAATATAATTCCGAGAATAAACAGGTAAATCAAAATCACTCCAAAAAATGAGGAATACTAATCTAAAAAAAACTAACACAAATAGAATAATTATAAGAATTAACCAAAAGCGCTCCAACAGGAGGAAAGGAGGAAAAAACACAAACTATATATATATATATATATATATATATATATGTATATATATATATATATATATATATATATATATATATATATATATATATATATATATATATACATACACTAAATAGGAATAAACAAAAATCACTCAATCAATGAGGCAAACTATACGAAATTTGGAAAAACAAAAACTCACCAATAAGATAGAAGAAGGGTAACAAAGGGCGCTCGAAGGAGAAAAAAGTAAACTCAAAATTACAGCAAACGACTGCTTGATCCAAAAAGGAGAACCAGGGAAAAAAGGAGCAAGACAAGGAGGTTTTCAAGGACATGAACATAGACGCTAGAAAGGCACGTTAGACGAGACGATCTGGCACAGGACAAGAGGAGGCGTAAGCTTAAATAGGATATGGGTATGATGGGAAACAGGTGGAAAAAATCAGGGATCAGAGATGACGTCAGACCGGTGACACAAGAGGAAGGGCCCGTGATCTGAAACAAGAGGGTAGCTTTTCAAAATAAAACACGTAAAACCACAAGACAGAAAAACCAAGACAAGACTTCCCTCACCGCGGTGTGACAAAGGCGCACTTAAAAATGATTTCATTTTCTCCAAACTCGACAGTGCGCCTTATAACCCGATGTGTCTAATGTACGGCATGACTCTAGTTCTCCTTATTGACCTCGAAGCAATTTTATTTGGTCCATGGTGTACCAAGCTGATGTTCTTGTTTATTTTTTGCTTAGAAAATGTACCCGTGAGCAAGTTGCAAACAGCCCTTAAAAGTCATTCAGCTGCAAAATACAAATATAATATTGCTGAATAGACGATATGCCGATTATTGTTTATTTATTTATTTAAGTCCAAATATGTTGACAGAGGATTTTTTCACTATCGTTTGTCATTGCCTCCTTTCTCACAGCCATGTAGCCTTAAGATAGTTATTTTGCGAACAATAAATGATTATATTTGCATCTCTTCCTCCCAGTATTGTGGGTGTCCTAATAATCAGCCTATATTCTGCATATGCATGAAGACAGACATGCTAAATGGATTGCGCTCTGTAGTTTGCTCATTTGCATCAGCAATCAAGTTTGCACCTTATTTTAGTACACACAAACCTTTAGTTCAGGGGTCTCAAACTCACTTTACGTGGGGGCCACTGGATGCAGAGTCTGGGTGAGGCTGGGCCGCAAGAAAAGATTTCTTTAAAAAAAATGTTGCATACTCCTCAGCATGTGTAGTTGTATAATGACGTTGCAAATAGTATTCCTTGTGCACCGGAACTTTCTCTGTGCAAATAAGACATGCCGGGGGGCCCCTGTGCTCTACAAAGAAATTTTGCATCTCCCACTTTTCCTGGAATTGTCTTTGCTCATCACGAACATTTCTCTTCACTGCAGGCTTTGAAAAAAACATGTTTGGGGTTGTGGAATATATTTGTTTTTAGCCGACGCACGGAGAATAATGTTATATCCGCAATGTGTGTGGTTTCGCTTTTCCTCCCTACAGCAACGCGGCGGTCGGCGGATAATAGTACCTGGATAGCGAGCGCAAAAAAGTGTATAGAAATATATGTAGTGTTCTTCGTGTGAGGCAATGCAAATTAAACAATAAAAAAACAAATAACGTTTTTAATTGGTCCAGGTTATCGTTATTACTGACGGACAGGTGTCGCGGTGAGACTGCAGCCAGGCACGTAAGAAAACCTTCGTCTCCATGGCAACATCTCGGTCGCTTTCACTCATTTGCCGCTTTTCCACTAACGCAGGGGTAGGCAACCCAGAACTTTGAAAGAGCCATTTTGGACCCAAATAACACAACGCTGTCAAGCGCCATTCATGTAAAACTTGAGGGCCGCACTAACATTAAACTTTTATATTAAGGTGGGGGCCGCAAAATAACGTCTCGCGGGCCACAATTGGCCAGCAAGACGCGTGTCTGAGACCCTTGCTTTAGTTGATAAGGCAGACGTATGTAAACATGCATAATTTGTGTGTTTAAAAGAGGGTTGTATGGATTTTTACCTCGTTTTTCTACGGGACAACAACTCCCCTTTTTACTAGGTTGTTGTTGTAAAAATGTACTAACAGTCCTGGGAACAAACACGCAGTCATTTAAATGATGGGTCCCATTCTACTTGCACGAGAAGTTCATAAAGAGGCGTTTAAGACAAACAAAGCATCAAATACCCCAAGCCCTCTTCCACTTCTCCACACCCCTATTTGAGTGGGGGTTCCCATAGCAATACGTTGTGGCGCTCTAATGTTCAAGTCACGGTCACTTATGGTAGGAGGGACACTCGCACAATGCAGCCCAAGAGGAGCACACTTAACATTTAAAAGTCTGGTTTCAGTGGACTAGTGTGAGCGCCCTGCCAGTTCTTACTGATAACCACCACCTTAAAGGCCTACTGAAATGAAATTTTCTTATTTAAACGGGGATAGCAGGTCTATTCTATGTGTCATACTTGATCATTTTGCGATATTGCCATATTTTTGCTGAAAGGATTTAGTAGAGAACATCCACAATAAAGTTTGCAACTTTCGGTGCTAAGAGAAAAGCTCTACCTCTACCGGAAGTCGCAGACGATGACGTCACATGTTGATGGCTCTTCACATATTCACATTGATTTTAATGGGAGCCTCCAACAAAAAGTGCTATTCGGACCGAGAAAACGCCAATTCCCCCATTAATTTGAGCGAGGATGAAAGATTCGTGTTTGAGGATATTGATAGCGACGGACTAGTAAAAAAAAAAAAAAAGTTTAAAAAAAAAACGCGATTGCATTGGGACGGATTCCGATGTTTTTAGACACACTTACTAGGATAACTCTGGGAAATCCCTTATCTTTCTATTGTGTTGCTAGTGTTTTAGTGAGTTTAACAGTACCTGATAGTCGGAGGTGTGTGTCCAGGGGTGTTTTGACGCCAATGTCTCAGGGGAGTCGACGGCAGCTATGGACGGCACAAGCTCAGCTGATTTCCGTCCGGTAAGAAGCGACTTTTTAACCACAATTTTCCCACCGAAACCTGCTGGTTGACATTCCGTCGTGAGTCATGATTCTGATCCATAGTAAAGTTTCAAATCCGTGAATTTTAAACAAGAAATCACCGTGTGTTTGTGTGGCTAAAGGCTAAAGCTTCCCAACTCCATCTTTCTACTTTGACTTCTCCATTATTAATTGAACAAATTAAAAAAGATTCAGCAACACCGATCTCCAAAATACTGTGTAATTATGCGGTTAAAGCAGACGACTTTTAGCTGTGTGTGTGCGCAGCGCTCATACTTCCTAAAAACCTGTGACGTCTTGCGTACACGTAAGCATTACATGACGTTTTCAAGACGAAACTCCCGGGAAATTTAAAATTGCAATTTAGTAAACTAAAAAGGCCGTATTGGCATGTGTTGCAATGTTAATATTTCATCATTGATATATAAACTATCAGACTGCGTGGTGGGTAGTAGTGGGTTTCAGTAGGCCTTTAAGTGGAACGAATACAAAGAAATGCTTAAAATAATCCAGAGAGCCAATGCTCATGTCACTTTTGCACACGACATGGATGGTTTAATGTAATAACTGTAATGAGATCACGCCTCTTGACAGTTATTAATCATAACCATTACCTTTTATAGTTCAAATAACCAACACAACTTAGAACAAGACTTTGACAAATTAACAAAATCAAAGCCGTAGATGTGTCAGAAAATTAATGGAAAAAGGATTGATCCTCCCACCATTTATTATTCCGAACTGCCACCTTGCACAATAGAAAAAACAAAAAAATATTGAAATAGTACATAATGTGACAGTATAGACACGTGCCATGTATTGTAATTATTGTAATGGGATCACTTTTTGCCAGTTGTTTGTGCTATCTGCCTCCTTGCATTACTGTGACAAACAGAATGATTGGAAATACTCCACAAAGTTAGTACCGTATTTTTCTGATTATAAGTCGCAGTTTTTTTCATAGTTTGGCCAGGGGTGCGACTTATACTCAGGAGCGACTTATGTGTGAAATTATTAACACATTACCGTAAAATATCAAATATTATTTAGCTCATTCACGTAAGAGACTAGACGCATAAGATTTCATGGGATTTAGCGATTAGGAATGACAGATTGTTTGGTAAACGTATAGCATGTTCTATATGTTATAGTTATTTGAATGACTCTTACCATAATATGTTACGTTAACATACCAGGCACCTTCTCAGTTGGTTATTTATGTGTCATATAACGTACACTTATTCAGCCTGTTGTTCACTATTCTTTATTTATTTTAAATTGCCTTTCAAATGTCTATTCTTGGTGTTGGGTTTTATCAAAAACATTTCCCCAAAAAATGTGACTTATACTCCAGTGTTACTCATATATGTTTTTTTCCTTCTTTATTATGCATTTTCGGCAGGTGCGACTTGCGGTACACCTATCTATGCAGCAAGTCACACGCAAGCACAAAAACACTGACTTTTTGCATCATAACATACCCCAACACACATCCTCCATTACATTGTTGACAATCCATGTGCAGCCGACTGGAGTTATTTTCAGTTTGGAAGGTCGCTAAAGGGCAATGTCTTTTCATTTTCAACTGCCTCTTGTCTTCTTCGCACCTTATATCCCACACAGTATGTGTCGCGACCTATACGCCGCGTGTATACGTCCGCCCGCGCTCGCGGAATGTGTATTGTCGAAGCTATCAAATCGCCGTCGAACCGCATCATCGCAGTCAAGCGTTGCCACGACACACACATATAAGACACTCACACCTGCGCTAATGCTCACACAGCTAATCATTTGGCCAGTGAGTGTCGGAGCTAATTGAGGCCGTGCTATAATTAGTATGCAGGTGGCAGGCAACCAGCTCAGAAGATCTAACTGAAAACTTGAGTGGGGTGTGGGGGCGCCCTCTTCATCCACTGCTCTTGCACCCAAACCTCGATGGGACGTCAGGCGGCGGACACACACCCTGAATGGCTCACTGAGTTAAGAGCTCATCCCCTCCCCCTGAAAGAAGCTGATCCCCTCGGTTCTCAGACCCTCTGAGGGGCTCCCTGACACCCTCCTTGTCAGCCTGCACTCTGCATAAAATTACACCAAAAAACCTCTTTAGTGTGTCGTCTCCCCTAACTAACACACACACACACACACACACACACACACACACACACACACAGACACTCACACACATTCTTGTATTTGTTACCTTCTTGAGACCACTACCTCTTCAGGACCACCCTTTGTAGATATATAGAGATTTGTATTTACAACATTAATAATATATACATAATATGCAAATATAAAAGAAGTAAGCTTTTAGTTATTGTTTTTATTTTTATTATTTTTATGTCGGTAATTGGTTTTTAATCTTCATTATTTACTTCAAATTATTACAGTATGTCTCTATATACATAAATATATTTTTTTTTATTATTAATTTTGGCCAAAGAGGGCACATTTCAATTCCTCACTTGTTATTTCATATGTTGACCAGAGGGGGAGCACTTAAAAATTTTACACACATTTGTTATTTCATATTTTGACCAGAGTGGAAGCACTTAAAATGTTTACACACACTTTTTATTACATATGTTGGCCAGAGGGGGATTACGTAAAATGTTTACACACACTTGTTATTTCATATGTTGACCAGAGGTGGAGCACTTTTTAAAAATCCCTCCTTTTTGGGACCACCCTAATTTTGATAGATTTCACCACCAGGGGTCCAAATGAGATTCTCAATTAGATGCAATGATTTTTCCGTAATGGGACCATGATTTATGTCCTAACTTGTTCACCGGTCCTCATATGGAAGGTACTTTTCCTTGTTGAAGTCTCAAGAAGGGTACAAATACAAGTACACACACACGCGCGCACACATACACACATTTTTGTATGTGCTACCTTCCTGAGACCTCTGAAAAATGCCTACCTCTTTAGGACCACCCGTTCTAAAAATATAAAGATTTGTATTTACATAATTAATAATATAAACATACTATGCAAATATAAAAAATAAGGGTGGGCAAATTAGTGCGTTAATTACGAGTTAACTCATTAATCTATTAACGCCGACAATTATTTTATCGCGCATTTGCATATGTTGTTTACATGCTTTTATTTTGTTAACGCCTTTTCTTATAAAGATGGCGGCGCCCGGACGGGCTTCGGCGTGGAGTGGCTCTTGGTAAAGATGGAACATTTGGCAAAATACCGGACAATTCTGCAAATTTCATGGCTGGCTTTACAGTAAGCGTGGTCACTCCGGGATCACTTACGACCGCCAGACAATTCTGAATGTGGATAGATCGGGCCGTTTTGGACTGAATGACGCCTGCTTGCTAGACCGGCTAGCTAGCATGGGAATACTTTGTCGGCTACATCCAGCGGCCTGTGAAGCAGCGGAGTATATGTGTTGTCTGTCTATTTATGAATCATGCAGACGAGGCGTGTTGGCTGAGTTCTTAACATTTACTTTCAGAGCGTGCATATCACAACATACAAGATGCCGTCATGGCGACACACAACCTATACCAGGCTACCGCGCATGCTCGTCACTCCTGTTGCATGCTGGGTAGGGTAGTTCTTTTTTTCCCTGGCTCATAACATCACAATATAGTACCAGGTATATGATGCGTTCAGTTTATCAAAGCACCAAGCAAACAATCGGAAAATTCCCATCATATCAATTCCTAGATATGGTCGTAATTATTTTAAGTGCACTACGCAGAATAAACACAACATTATTAATATTGCTACTACGGATAATTTGATCAAAAAATTCCCTAAAACAGCCCACTACCTATAATATAGGTTTTTTAAACATAAGATCCCTGATAAAAAAAAATGTTTCTGCTGTTACCTCAGAAATTGCCTGTTCGGATGTTATGATTGTGGCTCAGAGATTTGTATGTAGATTATATTTATTTTCCATAACAAACAGGATAGCTTAAATACCCTGGCAGTGGAAATAAGCTTAAATGTTTGTATTTACATTTTTTGAGTTGATTTTCATAAAATATGCTATTTAACTGCTACTGTTGAACAAGTACTGATTTAAATTGTGTTTGCACAACAAATGTTTTGGCACTTTTGTTCATGTGGGAGAATATTCCAATAAAGGTGCACTACACACTGCTTTTGAATTCATTATTGGGCTTTGCGTATACAATGCAGTTAATCGCGATTAATCGGAGAAAAAGTGCGATTAACTTCGATTAAAATTTTTAATCTTTGCCCAGCCCTAATAAAAAAGCTTGTTGTGAAAAATGAGTTGGAATTTCACAAGAAAATGGTCACAGTTTGACAAGAATATTATGATAAAAGTTGGAATTTTACTTAATAACAGTTGCAATTTTGCAAGAAAAGCTTAAAATGTTGGCAATTTTATGAAAAGAGTCGTAATTTTACTCGACAAAAGTCGCAGTTTTATAAGAAAACTTAAAAATTGTGGCACTATTATAATAATCATCGGAATTGGCAAAATCATGACAAAAGTCACAGTTTTACTCAAAAAATGTCAAAATTTTACAAGAACAACAAAAAAATTGGCTATATTGTAATAAAAGTCCGAATTTTTACCATTTTGCTTTAAAAAGTATTTTTTAATAATTAATTAATTAATAATTTTATGAAAAAATATGGCAATATTACAGAAGCAGATAGAATATGCAGAATTGATCCCAATTTTATAAGAAAAAATGGACACATTGTGAGAAAAAGACTGCTTTTAGTTAATTTATTCATTTTTGATTTTTTTGTTTGCAATTCATTTTTAATCCTCATTATTTACTTCAAAGTATTACAGTTCGTCTCCATATACATATCTATTTTCTTTGTTTGATCAATTTGAGTCAAAAAGGGTGCATTTCAGTTTCTTACACACACTTGTTATTTACATATGTTGACCGGAGGGGGAGCACTTCAAATTTTTACACTCACTTGTCATTTCATATGTTGACCAGAGGGGGAGCACTTCACATTTTTACACTCACTTGTTATTTCATATGTTGACCATAAAAACCAACACACAGTCACTTTGAAAAATCCCTCCTTTTTGGAACCACCTTAATTTTGATAGATTTCACCACCAGGGGTGCAAATGAGACATTCTCTATTAGATGCAATGTTTTTTTCCGTAATGGGACCATGATTTCGGCCCTAATTTGTTCACCGGTCCTCATATGGAAGATACTTTTCCTTGTTGATGTCTCAAGAAGGGTAGAAATACAAGAGAACACACACACACACACACACCTCCTTAAGTGACTGTATTCCAAGCTGAACAGTCCTTATTCAGGACCTCCTCTCCTCAAATCTTGCACATTTCCGCTTCACGTTTTACCTCTAAATCTCTCCCACTCAGCCTCCTTTATATTCCCCACATTACCGCTCCCATCCTCGTTCTTCCTCCTCCTCTTATTCACAAGGATATTGTTTACATCTGTTTTCTAATCACCATCAGAGCCTCTCCAGACTTCACAGATGTTGCAATAATGCAGAGGGATTAGCAGGTTTAACACCGAGGCTTATTTAGGGAGAGTTTCTTCCCCTCTTGGGTAAATCCCGCCTGTGGGTCTTGTCTTTGACCTCTTCTTGCCTTTGTATGGTCGGTCTTGTTGCACCAGAGATTCCATGTCAGAGCCAGAACAGAAAATCTGGCATTTGTCTGCATTTGCCTTTTTGCACACAGCAAAACGTCGTCCTGCAATCAGACGTGTCAGAGATAGAATCTTGCACATCAAATAAAATACTTAATAGCCACAACTGGTTGTATGTGTTAGTGTGTTAAATTTGCTTTATATTAAGATAGACATAGCTTTTGAATATGTATATATTTTTTTTAATCAATTTATTTGTATTTTATTTTGAGAAGGTTAATAGTTTGGACATTTTTTATTTATTTTAAATGCACATTCATGCTTGCCATCTGCAGGTCTATGCATTTAAACAAGGGGTCGGCAATCCAAAGCGTTGCAAGAGCCATATTGGACCAAAAATACAAATAAAAAAATCTTTCTGGAGCAGCAAAAAAAATAAAAGCCTTCTATAAGTGATATAATGAAATCAACATATGATATAAGTGTCTATATTAGCAATAATAGCCTACTATCAAAATGACTATGTGTCGCAGGCTGACACAAATCGTCTTTGCCATAAGTGTTGAAATGTAATATTTATTCTACCCATTTTTACAACATTAGAAAACGTTAGTAAAACACAGGCTTCTCAGAGGGTGAGATAACTCCTGGAAATGACTGGCTTAGAATGGCCAAAAGGAATAGATGTGTGTGTTCAAGTTAAACGATAAAGCAGGCTGTCTTCTTCTAATGGATTTATGACAATCTATGTAGGCTGGTTTACGTTTGTTGTGGTCTATAACGGCACACAGATTAACCATCAGAAATGCAGGCTATTTTACATACAGATAATGTGTCATAAGAAATGCAGATATAAATTAAATACACAGAGGATATAAGTAAAAGAAATTAAATAAGCGCTAATATACCTACAAATGAGGCATAATGATGCAATACGTACATAAAACTAGCCTAAATACATGTTAGCATCGATTAGCTTGCAGTCATGCAGTGACTAAATATGCTTGATAAGTCAATAACATAAACAAAACTAAAATTTGTGCATTCACACACAGCATAAAACGTTTGGTGGACAAAATGAGGTGAATAATGACTGGCATAAGTGATGTCTTTCTTAGACGAAGACTTAGACTTAGACAAACTTTAATGATCCACAAGGACAATTGTTCCACACAGTAGCTCAGTTACAATGATGGAAAGTGTAAGGATGGAAAGGACAAGGCAGGTATAAATAGACTAAATATAGCGATATAAAATGTAACATATATACGTAATATTTACATAATATATGTACAGTATATTTTATATACTTATGTATTATAATATGTATATATCATATATACAATATATGATATATATTGTATATTTGTATATATATATATCTGGCATTTGAAGAAGGTTATACATATAAACAAACTACAGTGAGTTCAAGCACCAAAAATGAGTAGGCCAAAACGCCGCTCTCCAAATACTCTCATCAGAGAATCATGTTTAATGTAAACATTGGGATTTATAACAATTAAGAAGGTATGTGTCATGTTGTCCTCCTACAGAAACCTTATTAAAACAAAAATATATATGTTCCCCATCTTTTTCTATTTTCGTACAGTTTTTGAAAAAGTTCCAGTGAGCCGCTAGGGCGGCGCTAAAGAGCCATAGGTTGCAGTTCCCCGATTTAAATGTTAAGTTGATTTACATTTCAATGTAGAAAGTCATCTTATTTTGTACACTATTGGTGTGTGCTCTATTTTTCCTTAGTTCATAGTTCACTGTATTTCATAAACACCTTTTTTGTATTACATGTTATTTTTGTTTATTTATTTCTATTTGGCCTTTGGTATGGCCTTAAAAATAAAATTAATAATAAATGTTAATTTTATGTCATTTTATTTTGATAGTGTTTAAAGAATGCATTAAATATTTATGTTATTATTATTTATAATATTATTTTATCAAATGTTTTTACTATTGTTTAACATCATGAGTTACTTCATTAGGGGATGGTATTGAAAACAATGTTTTTAGTAAAATCAGTGTTTTATTATATTTAAATTTTTCCTATGGCAATTTTTTCCATCCATCCATCCATTTCTACCGCTTATTCCCTTTTGGGGTCGCGGGGGGCGCTGGCGCCTATCTCAGCTACAATCGGGCGGAAGGCGGGGTACACCCTGGACAAGTCGCCACCTCATCGCAGGGCCAACACAGATAGACAGACAACATTCACACTCACATTCACACACTAGGGCCAATTTAGTGTTGCCAATCAACCTATCCCCAGGTGCATGTCTTTGGAAGTGGGAGGAAGCCGGAGTACCCGGAGGGAACCCATGCATTCACGGGGAGAACATGCAAACTCCACACAGAAAGATCCCGAGCCTGGATTTGAACCCGGGACTGCAGGACCTTCGTATTGTGAGGCAGACGCACTAACCCCTCTCCCACCGTGAAGCCCTGGCAATTTTTTAAGTATTTTTATTTTATTTTTAAAGAACATCTTTTTCCTCCCTGTCGTGATGTGATGCAAGCAGCATGCTAGCAGCTAGCATCGTCTATCGCTATGGTAACGCCCCTCTGCTCCTCCAAAATAAAATATAATTAGATGGTCTCTTCCGCGACTCAGCATCACGCCGACCCGTTTTATGACCAAGCAGATCTTGCGCGCGCGTGTGTGTGTGTGTGTGTGTGTGTGTTTGGGGGTCAATCTATTTCTGTCTGGAAGCTAATCCCAAAGGTGATATTAGTCTGGTAAGGGGGCAAAAACACTACCCCCCCTTACTAGTCTATGAGTGAGTGTGTGTGTGTGTGTGTGTGTGTGTGTGTGTGTGTGTGTGTGTGTGTGTGTGTGTGTGTGTGTGTGTCTGCAGGCGTTAGGGTCAACCCGGAAGCCCAGACAGACTCGGTCTTGACCTTTGGCCCAACACTGTCTGCTAGCTGTGGTTTAGAGGGGTGGTGGGCTGTGGGGGTCACACACACCATTGTTACAGACAGCTGATAGACGCACAAACAAACACACACATACATGAACATATGTCAAAACACACTTTTTTGTTTGTATTAAATCACGTCTTTTTATCCCTCCACAGATTGAAGCCACAGTCATGAGGACAGAAAGCAGCAATCCAGCAACATCAAGAGTCTATTTTTTTAATCTTAGGTTTGTCCACATTGGGAAGATACCACCTGGATAACAATTTGGAAAATGCACCATTATGGATTTTTGGATGTGTGCAGGTAAGTGGGAGGAGCTTCCAAAAGGTATGTTAAGGGACATTTGACATAGTTATAAAGTGCGGAATGACCACTTTAAAGTAGGGTTTCCTAAAAATAGCATCCAAAATATGCAAAGAAGTGTACACTATTATAATAATATAATACAGACTCTCAGTTGGGGGAGACTTTAAAGTCAATAATTTAACCCTACATATTTTTCTACCACTTTTTGCACTTTTTTTCAATATGTTCCTAATGTCATGATATGGCTTGATTCTTTTTTTAATAAGGGCTGTCCAATTACAAACATGCATCTTCAACGTGCAGAACTCCCTTGAAAAAGAGATTCTTAATCTCAAAGGGACTTTCCTGGGTATATAACGGTTACACAAATAAATGAAGAAAACATATTTTGAAAAGAAAAAGAAAACGTCTTCATAAAAATATTTACAGCCATATGCTTTTGGAATTTTTTTTTAATTGACCAATTGTTTGTATGCTGTTATTTTTTTGCAGCAGCTTTTTCATATACTGTAATACTGTATATGGTAGTTGGGATTTGTTATATGTCGTACACATTATATAACAATATAACCCCAAATGCAGCTGAGATAGGCTCCAACGCCCCCCGCTACCCTAAAAGGGACAAAAGGTAGAAATGGATAGATGGATGGAATATATCTGTATATATTATATTCTGTATACCGTATTTTTCGGAGTATAAGGTGCACTGGAATATAAGTCGCATTTTTGGGGGAAATGTATTTGATAAAACCCAACACCAAGAATAGACATTTGAAAGGCAATTTGAAAGAAATAAAGAATAGTGAACAACAGGCTGAATAAGTGTACGTTATATGACGCATAAATAACCAACTGAGAAGGTGCCTGGTATGTTAACGTAACATATTATGGTAAGAGTCATTCAAATAATTATAACATATAGAACATGCTGTATGTTTACCAAACAATCTGTCACTCCTAATCGATAAATCCCATGAAATATTATACGTCTAGTCTCTTACGTGAATAAGCTAAATAATATTATTTGATATTTTACGGTAATGTGTTAATAATTTCGCACACAAGTCGCTCCTGGGTATAAGTCGCAGCCTTTGCCAAACTATGAAAAAAACTGCGACTTATATACGGTATACAATATTTAAATATTACACATTTTATGTTGCTACTATGGTACATTTTAACGTACTTTACACCTTTGGTTTTTGCCCTCTTTTTGTGCCCTTGTGTGCATTATGCTTTCAATCCTTATCCTTTCCATGCATTGTAACTGAGCTACAATTTCCCTTGTGAGATCATTAAAGTCTATGTAAGTCTGAGTTTGTAATGTCATCATTAACAAAGTAATTTGTTTTCTTTTATTAGACTTTTTTTAAATTGTAAAACAATCAGAATTCTTTATATTGTGAATCTGATCAAATGTTTCTTTTATGGCATGAAACCAGCTTTTTTTTGTTTTTTTAATTATTAAATAATAATACCGTGTGGTAATTTTAATAATGATAAAACACGTTTTAAATGACACAATGTAGATACATGCTTTTCATTGGACAGCCCCTAACGTTTATAAGTATGTAATATGTACGTACAAAAAAAAACATCATTAAAAACAAATCTCTCACACACTTTTTGATCGTCCGGTAAGCACTTCATCACAAAATTGTCCAACATTTCATCAAAAAAGTGATTTAAGTACACTTCAATTTGGATTTATTGTATAACTAATACCTTTGTTTTGTGTCGAATGTATTGTATAAAAAGATTTCAAATTGACAAAATGCAAAGTGTTGCCCCAATGTGACTTTCAATAAATGCCTGATTTAAAAAAAACAGCCTTTATTCTTGTCGTTTGTTCTTGGTCGTCCTTTGAATTGATGAATATTTTCTGGCAACACAACTATGAACACCACATCTCATGATTTTTTTCCATTTTGTTGTAATTTGAACACACTAAATACTGGTAAACTGATCCCAGCTGGGTGTTACTGTAATTTGTATGTCCAAGTAAATAAAAAATGTGTTAAGTAACATTTATTAGCTGTGAAAATAAATTCCACAAGTAACTGTAGGTAGGATTAAAAACGCTTTGCTTCTACTTACTCCTTTTCGGACCATGAAAATGTGTAATATGTGATGTAACATGCTGACATTGTATACATGTTCGAAATAAACAGTCGATTCCAGTTAAAAGTTAAAAATAAAGAAAAAGCAGTAAAATTTACCTTTGATAATGTTAGTAGATTTTTTTTAACAATGTTCTCCGCTGCATAAAAAAACAGACAAAATGTAAGATTAAAAAAAAGAGTAATTATCAGTCCATGCAGCTGATTAATCTTAGACATCTAGAGATGTCCGATAATGGCTTTTTTGCCAATATCCGATATTCCCATATTGTCCAACTCTTAATTACCGATACCGATATATACAGTCGTGGAATTAACACATTATTATGCCTAATTTTGTTGTGATGCCCCCCTGGATGCATTAAACAAAGGAATAAGGTTTTCCAAAATAAATCAACTCTTAAGTTTTAGGAAAAAAATGCCAACATGTCACTGCCATATTTATTATTGAAGTCACAAAGTGCATTATTTTTTTTACATGCCTCAAAACAGCAGCTTGGAATTTGGGACATGCTCTCCCTGAAGTGGGAGGGGCAGGAGGTAGCGGGGGTGTATATTGTAGCGTCCCGGAAGAGTTAGTGCTACAAGGGGTTCCGGGTATTTGTTCTGTTGTGTTTATGTTGTGTTACGGTGCAGATGTTCTCCCAAAATGTGTTTGTCATTCTTGTTTGGTGTGGGTTCACAGTATGGCGCATATTTGTAACAGTTAAAATTGTTTATACAGCCACCCTCAGTGTGACCTGTATGGCTGTTGACCAAGTATGCTTTGCATTCACTTGTGTGTGTGAAAAGCCGTAGATATTATGTGATTGGGCTGGCATGTAGAGGCAGTGCGTTTAAGATTTATTGGCGGTCTGTACTTCTCTCTACGTCCGTGTACACAGCGGCGTTTTAAAAAGTAATACATTTTACTTAGTGAAACCGATAACGATCATTTTGAAAACGATACCGATAAAGCATTTATCGGCCGATAATATCAGACATCTTTATAGACATCCTAAAATAATGTATCTAGAAATAAGTACTCTATTTTGAAAACAAAGCATTTTATAACTTGCAATTATTATATCAGGCATCCTCGGGAAGTTGCAGAATCTTGAAACAAAATTTTCTCTATGGGAGAAACCAAATAATTTTATTTTGATAGTTATTTTCCAAATGTTAACATTTTTAAGTTAGAAGAGACAAAATTCAATTATTCATGCTAAAATTAAAATGATGCTGTTATGTCAATGGCCAAAAATGTTTTTGTTTAGTTTTTTTGACTACCTCAGTTCTGTTTTCAGCCCCCTTGGGTTTGTGTGTTTTTGGTTGCCATGAGTGCTGATTAGTTTCACCTGCCTCTGATTAGTGTTCGGGATGCTCACCTGCTGCTGGGCACTAATCAGAGAGCTACTTATTCCTGTTTTTTGCCACACTCAGTCTTATTTGCTCTATGTAACAGCTACGTGTGTTACTTTCTGACTCCTGAACTAGGCTTTTCTTGTTAGCTATTCCCTTAGCTTCCCGTGCTATAGGCACGATTGTTTTGTTTGTTTTGTATCCTTATTTTATTTATTTATTTACAAACCCTGTTTCCATATGAGTTGGGAAATTATGTTAGATGTAAATATAAACTGAATACAATGATTTGCAAATCATTTTCAACTCATATTCAGTTGAATATGCTACAAAGACAACATATTTAATGTTCAAACTGATAAACTTTTTTTTTTTTGCAAATAATCATTAACTTTAGAATTTGATGCCAGCAACATGTGACATAGAAGTTGGGAAAAGTGGCAATAAATACTGATAAAGTTGAGGAATGCTCATCAAACACTTACTGTATTTGGAACATCTCACAGGTGTGCAGGCTAATTGGGAACAGTTGGGTGCCATGATTGGGTATAAAAACAGCTTCCCAAAAAATGCTTAGTCTTTCACAAGAAAGGATGGGGCGAGGTACACCCCTTTGTCCACAACTGCGTGAGCAAATAGTCAAACAGTTTAAGAACTGTCTCTCAAAGTGCAATTGCAAGAAATGTAGGGATTTCAACATCTACGGTCCATAATATCATCAAAACGTTCAGAGAATCTGGAGAAATCACTCCTCTTAAGCGGCATGGCCGGAAACCAACATTAAATGACCGTGACCTTCGATCCCTCAGGTGGCACTGTATCAAAGACCGACATCAATGTCTAAAGGATATCACCACATGGGCTCAGGAACCCTTCACAAAACCACTATCACTAAATACAGTTGGTCGCTACATCTGTAAGTGCAAGTTAAAGCTCTATTATGCAAAGCGAAAGCCATTTATCAACAACATCCAGAAATGGCGCCGGCTTCTCTGATGGACAGATGCAATGTGGGAAAGTGTTCTGTGGTCTGACGAGTCCACATTTCAAATTGTTTTTGGAAATATTCAACATCGTGTCATCTGGACCAAAGGGGAAGCGAACCATCCATACTGTTATCGATGCAAAGTTGAAAAGCCAGCATCTGTGATGGTATGGGGGTGCTTTAGTGCCCAAGGCATGGGTAACTTACACATCTGTGAAGGCACCATTAATGCTGAAAGGTACATACAGGTTTTGGAACAACATGTGCTGCCATCTAAGCGCCGTCTTTTTCATGCAAGACAATGCCAAGCCACATTCAGCAAGTGTTACAACAGCATGGCTTTGTAAAAAAAAAGAGTGCGGGTACTTTCCTGGCCCGCCTGCAGTCCAGACCTGTCTCCCATCGGAAATGTGTGGCGCATTATGGAGCGTAAAATACGACAGCGGAGACCCCGGACTGTTGAACGACTGAAGCTCTACATAAAACAGGAATGAGAAAGAATTCCACTTTCAAAGCTTCAACAATTAGTTTCCTCAGTTCCCAAACATTTATTGAGTGTTGTTAAAAGAAAAAGTGATGTAACACAGTGGTGAACATGCCCTTTCCCAACTACTTTGGGACGTGTTATTGAGTTTGAACATCAAATATATTGTCTTTGTAGTGCATTCAACTGAATATGGGTTGAAAAGGATTTGCAAATCAATGTATTCCGTTTATATTTACATCTAACACAATTTCTCAACTCATATGGAAACGGGGTTTGTATTTCGTTAGAAAAACTAACGTCAAAACAACAGCAATTGCATGCATCTTCGCACAGGCACACATGTCCTTGGTAGCAGAAATGGCGCCTGTTGTTTAGTTGGCCTTATGGTTTCTATACACAACTCTGAGGCCTCCCTTTTCGAACCGGGACGAGCTGGTTTAGGCCTCTGTGTCACTTTATAGCGTGTGTGCGCGTGTGTGTGTGTGTGTGTGTGTGTGTGTGTGTGTGTGTGTGTGTGTGTGTGTGTGTGTGTGTGTGTGTGTGTGTGTGTGTGTGTGTGTGTGTGTGTGTGTGTGTGTGTGTGTGTGTGTGTGTGTGTGTGTGTCGGCCCCTGCAAGAAAGTAGGAGATGATCCCATTCTGCGTGTCCGGTCACCAGTGCGGTATCGACCCCCCGGCAGGCCCACCCAGGGTGCACCCAGCCAGCCGTGAGATGGCCTGATATACATGCTCACTGGCCATGTTGGATTCCCACATTGCTCCGTCCCTGTTTTGCTTTTCCCTGAAAAAACAGCGCCCTGACCCGCGTGCACACACACACACACACCTGAAACAAGTCGTTTAGAGTGTCCTGCGAGGCGAGGCGGAGGTCATCAAGGAGGTGGAAAAGCTCTTTAAAGGTCGCATAACACCTGCAGATGGAGTCCCGGATCACGTCACATGCAGTTTGGGTACACTTGTGCAATTTTCTGACAAACCCTGATGCTACAGCTTAAGAAACCTTAAATATCCTTTAGATCAGGGGTGCCCATTACGTCGATCGCGAGCTACCAGTCGACCGCGGGAGGTGTGTCAGTCGATCTCCAGCCAGGCTTTTTAAAAAAATAGACCTAAAAATTAGTGATCATCAATCTTCACCAAAACGTCACTTAAATGACATTCACGGTACCGGAGGGTCTTGTGAGATGACGCTGGCTGCTGCAAGATCATTATTATTAAAATATGACCGAGAGGAAGGCGAGAAACACTTTTTATTTCAACAGACTCTCGCGCCGTACCTTCCGTCAAAATTCTAAAGGCCGACTGCACATTTCTTATCTTCACAAAAAAAGCCCTGCTTCATGCTGCCTGCGCTAACTAAATACAGTCTCGGAAAACTGGCGTGCACAAGCGATCCCTCAGAAAGCTGGCGTGCGCATCACTTGTGCACGCCAGCTTTCCGAGACTCTAATTTTGTTAGCGCAGGCAGCATGAAGCAGGGCTTTTATTGTGAAGATAGGAAATGTGCAGTCGGCCTTTAGAGTTTTGACGGAAGGGACGGCGCGAAAGTCTGTTGAAATAAAAAGTGTTTCTCGCCTTCCTCTCTGTCATTTTTTCATAATAATGAACTGGCAGCAGCCAGCGTCATCTCACAAGACCCTCGGATGCCGTGAATGTCAATCAAGCAAGCTACGGAATTTGCCGCCAATGTTTTTCTTGTAAAGTGTATGGAAGCTGGATGAATTAGATGCCAAAAACCAACCACTTTCATGTGATATTGTACAGAAAGGACAACTTTTTTTCTCCTCCATTTGAAAATGTGGGCGTTATCATCATTACTGTCTGATTCCAATCAATGCAAGTCCACCAACTTATATTCTTGTCTTCGTGAAAGAAAGACATCTATATGTGTTACACATGCTTGTATTATCATTAAACACATTTAACTTGTTTACAAAAATGTCTCTTTCATAAATAAATAAATATAAATGATATATATAAATGAGGTAGATCCCCTCGAGTTGGTCAATTGAAAAGTAGCTCGCCTGCAGAAAAAGTGTGGGCACCCATGCTTTAGATTATTTTCTATTCGGTTTTTAGTTTTTTTTATTAAACCATATTCTCATATCACATACAGGAAAAAAAATATTTCTCTTTGTCTAAATACACTTTTTGTATTTTATTATTTATTTCAATATGTTTATTTGTATAGTACTATATAGTGTAGATCAGGGGTCTCAAACTCAATTTACCTGGGGGCCACTGAATGTAGAGTCTGGGTGAGGCTGGGCCGCAAGAAAATATGTCTTAAAAAAAATATATTTTTAAATGTCTTTATTTTTATTTTCAACACAAAATAAAATGAAAATATGAATGAAAAATGCAAATTAAACAAATAACGTTTTGAATTGGTCCAGGTTATCGGGAACTGTTATTACTGACGGACAGGTGTCGCGGTGCGACTGCAGCCAGGCACGTTAGAGAACCTTCGTCTCCATGGCAACGTGTCTGTCGCTTCACTCACTTGCCGCTTTTCCACTACTGCAGGGGTAGGCAACCCAGAACTTTGAAAGAGCCATTTTTGGACCCAAATAACAAAAATCGTCACCGTCTGGAGCAAACAGGAGGGAAGAGAGGGGGATCTCTGCTTGCATCACGTCAATGTTCGAGAGCCACATACCACACCGTGATTGGTAGATTCCTTCAGCTCCGCACACTACCCTGTCAAGCGCCATTCATACAAAACCTGCGGTCCGCACTAACATTAAACTTTCATATTAAGGTGGGGGCCGCAAAATAACGTCTCGCGGGCCGCGTGTCTGAGACCCCTGGTGTAGAATATATGTTGCAGTTTTGTTACTTTCTTGTGTACTGCTGTTTCAAAAATATACCCTTTATTTTTATTTATTTTTTAACTATACGGGACGGTATAGTTCAGTTGGTAGAGGCCGTGCCAGCAACTTGAGGGTTGCAGGTTCGATCCCCTCTTCCACCATCCTCGTCACTGCCTTTGTGTCCTTGTGCAGGACACTTTACCCACCTGCTCCCAGTGCCACCCACACAGGTTTAAATGTAACTTAGATATTGGGGTTTACCAAGTAAAGCGCTTTGAGTCACTAGAGAAAAGCACTATATAAATATAATTCACTTCACTTTTGGTTTCCTAACACATATTATGTTTTTGTTGTACGGCGACTTTGATACATTTTGCACATAAAAGATGCCATAACCAATTACACCAACCAATCAGTACATACTAGTGTTGTCCTGATACCAATGTTTAGGTACCGGTACCGGTACCAAAGTGTATTTCAATACTTTTCGGAGCTTTTCAATACTTTTCTAAAAAAAAGGGGACCACAAAAAATGTCATTATTGGCTTTATTTTAACAAAAAAATCTTATGGTATGTTTTTTTATTGCAAGTTTGTCCTTAAATAAAATAGTGAACATACAAGGCAACTTGTCTTTTATTACTAAGTAAAAACACAAAGGCTACCAATTTGTTCTGTTGACATATGCAGTAACATATTGTGTCATTTTCCATTCTATTATTTTGTCAAAATTATTAAGGACAAGGGGTAAAAAATGAACTATTAATCTACTTGTTCATTTACTGTTCATATCTGATTACTTTCTTTTTTAACATGATCTATCTACACTTTAAAATGTCATAATCACTTATTCTTCTGTTGTTTGATACTTTACATTAGTTGTGGATGATACCACACATTTAGATATCAATCTGTAACCAAGTAGTTACAGAATCATAGATTTGCACCGGATCATACATTGACTGGTACTTTTTTAGAAGCGGTATAGTACCGAATATGAATTATTAGCATCAGGGTACTATATTAGTACCGGTATACCGTACAACACTAGTATATACTAAACTATTTGAAGCTATAGTTACACCTATTTTGTTATAGGTGACAAACAAATATGTTACATTATTGCAGTATATATTTATTATACCTTATAAACAATTAATTATTTTAATTTTCACAACATGTTGAGGGCCAATAAAAAAAAGTCGCACCCCAGGCCGCATTTTGGACACCCTTAAAGCCATCTTAAGTTGCTGTGCATTAATATTCCAAAGAAACTATTAACAGGAAATATACTAAATTGTATGCCATTTATTGTTTATTTTCTACTAATACGTTTATGAAAAAAGGGAAACGACCACATCAAACATTTCCTTTAAAGTTCCCTATAGTGTGGCCCCTTTAACAGCTAATTGTGTCCCCCACTGTTTGTTTGTGTTGTTAACATCCTCGGCAGTTAGCAACACAAAGACCTTAAAGCACACGTGAAGCAACACAAAGATGTGCCAACAATCAGCGTCAAGAATTACAACACAAGCGAAGCAAAGCTGATCCTCTTATTTGTATTTGTTTTATTTAAAAAATGCATACTTTTTAAAAATATATTGTGCATATTTTAAGTACATTTTTTGGTCATATTTTTATTTCAACACTGTTGTAGTTAACCAATTGGCTGGAAATCAATTTAAAGCACATAAAAAAAGAGCAGAAAGATGCAGAAATACAAGCACCATATTTAGATTTAGGCTTCCTTTTATTGTCATTCAAATTTGAACTTTGCAGTACAGATAGGAATGAATATTTTTTGGGGAGTTTATAGTAAAAAAATGTTTGCATGCGTGTCAATCCAGGATCTTTTCATTATATATGTTCTCATTCAATTTGAAAGGCAATAAAGTTATTTGTCGGCAATTGTGTCTCCTGTTAGACATTATTGTTTATAATGGGTTTAATGTTGTATAAGAAAAGATAACAGTATCACTTGACAGTGGTTATTATTAGTTTGTTAACACTTAACTACCTATTGTTTATTAATGATTTACACAGTGTCCTATTTCCTGTCTGACAAGTCCACATTTCAATTTGTTTTTGAAAACTGTGGACGTCGTTTTCCTCCGGAACAAAAAGATGAAAAGAACCATCCGGGTTGTTATAGGTGCAAAGTTCAAAAACCAGCATCTGTAAATGGTAAATGGTTGTACTTGTATAGCGCTTTTCTACCCCTTTTTAAGGAGCCCAAAGCGCTTTGACAGTATTTCCACATTCACCCATTCACACACACATTCACACACTGATGGTGGGAGCTGCCATGAAAGGCGCTAACCAGAACCCATCAGGAGCAAGGGTGAAGTATCTTGCCCAAGGACACAACGGACGTGACTAGGATGATAGAAGCTGGGGATTGAACCAGTAACCCTCAGATTGCTGGCACAGCCACTCTACCAACTTCGCCACGCCGTCCCCATCTGTGAAGGGTATGAGGGTGCATTAGTGCCCAAGGCATGGGTAACTTACACATCTGTGAAGGCACCATTAATGCTGAAAGGTACATACAGGTTTTGGAACAACATATGTTGCCATCCAAGCAACGTTATCTTGGACGCCCCTGCTTATTTCAGCAAGACCATGCCAAGCCACGTGTTACAACAGTGTGGCTTCATAGTAAAACAGTGCGGGTACTAGACTGGCCTGCCTGTAGTCCTGACCTGTCTCCCATTGAAAATGTATGGCGCATTATGAAGCCTAAAATACCACAACAGAGATCGCGGACTGTTGAACAACTTAAGCTGTACATCAAGCAAGAATGGGAAAGATTTCCACCTGAAAAGCTTCAAAAATCGGTCTCAGTTCCCAAATGTTTACTGAGTGTTGTTAAAAGTAAAGACCATGTAACACAGTGGTACAAATGCCCCTGTGCCAACTTTTTTGCAATGTGTTGCTGACATTAATTTCTTAGTTAATGTTAAATTCTAGTTTCTCAGTTGGAACAATAGGTATCTTGTCTTTGCAGTCTATTCAATTGAATATAAGTTGAAAAGGATTTGCAAATCATTGTATTCTGTTTTTATTTACGAATTACACAACGTGCCAACTTCTGTGACGATCTGTCACTTCACTTCTGTTTGTTTCTTGTTTGGTGTTTGTTTGTTTTTTTGCTTGTTTCCATTTCCTGCATGTCTCCCTGAGCGCTCGTTTCCCTCACCTGTCCCTGATTGGCAGCCCGGCACACCTGGTTGCAGTTGCCAATCAGGCTGCTATTTATGCCCGCCTCACCTGTTCCTCAGAGCTCGAGGATTGGGATTACGTTGAGAACCTTTACATGTATGATTTCTTCCTCCTATTTTGAGAGTAATTAAGACTCTTACCTGGACGTCGATCTCCTGGTTCCCGCATCTTGGGGTCAGAACTACTGCAGCCATGCAAGTGAAAAGGGGTATGATTAAATAAGCTCAACGTCTTCCTATTCCTAGTCGTATGTGCTGTAATGAAACAACTGGAACTATGTGATGCATCACATTGTATGTATATATATATATAAAGTCTCCGAGGCAGAAGCGCATTAGAAAGTAACCAGTAAGAAACGTGTCAGCATCATCGAACCCAATACGTCATGAATTATCCGGCCTCTAGGCGTCGCCAAAAACACATTTTTGTAAAAAGGACACAAGGTTGGTCTTTTCTTGTAGTTTAGTCAAGTAATTTACAAAATTTTATATATACATATATATATATACTTAAGGTTGGTCTTTTCTTGTAGTTTAGTCAAGTAATTTACAAAATTGTATATATATATATATATATATATATATATATATATATATATATATACATACACACACATTTATATGTGTATGGGGTGGTATAGCTCGGTTGGTAGAGTGGCCGTGCCAGCAACTTGAGGGTTGCAGGTTTGATTCCCGCTTCCGCCATCCTAGTCACTGTCGTTGTGTCCTTGGGCAAGACACTTTACCCACCTGCTTCCAGTGCCACCCACACTGGTTTAAATGTAACTTAGATATTGGGTTTCACTATGTAAAGCGCTTTGAGTCACTTGAGAAAAAGCGCTATATCAATATAATTCACTATTATTATTGTTTATTTATTTATTTACTTTCAACAGGTAAATATTTACAGATCAACTGCCACAACATTTTTATTTTTATTTCATGTTTCATACCCTTTTATTCCAGACAAAACTAAGTTTTTTTTTATTGCAAAAACAAAATATATATATATGGAATGTTTTCCCTAAAAATATTGTTAAAATTTAATTATTTTTCATTGAAGTTAATTGGATCCTTAAATTGGTAAATAATTCATTACTTTTCATTCAATATTATAATACAAAACGCCCCCACTCATAAAAGTGTTAAAATAAGTTGTCATGATCTTTCACCCGGGTCATGGCATGATTTATGTTTGGGAGTTTTTCCTGTCTTCGTCTATTTCCTGGGTGCACCCTGTTTCCCTGTTTACTGTCAGTTTCCATGGGCACTGATTCTCCTCACCTGTTTGTGTTTAGCAATTAGTGTTCCCACCAGGTGTTTTGGTTAATCAGGCCCCTTTATAATTTCCTGTCACAAAGTATTAGTTGCTGGGTCAATGTTGGCTATCGGCAACATGTACGTCCTCCTGGTTGTTCTCCTCGCTGTCAAGATTTTGTACACATTAGCATTCCTTGTTTTTCACTGTTGGTGACATTTTGGTTTGTTTTAGCTCCACGCTTGTTAGCGTCCTTAGTTTTGTATTTTTGTCCTGTGTTTAATTTATGAATAAAAAACTTAATCTTACCTGCACGCTACTCCTTTTTGTCTCCTGAGTTGGAAGGAACATTACCAGAGCAGCAATGCGCCCCCTAAGAAGTAACATAAGTCATATATCAATGTATATTATTGTTACATTCAACTTTTAAATCTTTAGATCAACTTCAGATCAAAGATTGCTGCTAAAAACAGAACAGAAAACTCCTTTTTTGTCCTATTCAAACATATTTCGCATTATATTGTAATTCATGGAGATTTGAGGTGTCCTACTCCGTTATCGATATCGGACATCGGTCTGATATGGCCAAAAAAACAAGGACCGTATTAACTTACTTCTAAATTCTGATACAATCTGTCCGACTTGTGCAAAACTGGACAGCCTGTTTCCATCTAAATGTCCTCTAAAAAGCACACAAGGTTGGCCTTTTCTTTACTTAAGTCGTCATTTACAAAAGTTTATAAAAGCGAGCTAGTAGCTACTCAACAGCTAAGCACACAGTAGCACACAAGCTAAAACAATACAAAAGTGTCCTTAATTGAGCAATATTACCGTCTAAAACACATTTGTCATTATAAACATGTATCAAATAATTACAGTTGCATATTACTTGACACATAAAGTCTCCGAGGCAGAAGCACATTAGAAAGTAACCAGTAAGAAACGTGTCAGCATCATCGAACCCAATACGTCATGAATTATCCAGCCTCTAGGTGTCGCCAAAAACACATTTTTGTAAAAAGGACACAAGGTTGGTCTTTTCTTGTAGTTTAGTCAAGTAATTTACAAAATTTTACAAAAGCAAGCTTGTAGCTACACAACAGTTAAGCACACAATAGCACCCAAGCTAAAAAAAAAAAAGGTAATAAGTGTCCTTAATTGAGCAATATTGCCGTCTGAAACACGTGTCAATATAAACATGTTTCAAATAACTACAGTTGCATATTACTTACACATAAAAAGTCTGTGAAGCAGAAGCGCATTACAAAGTAACCAGTAAGAAACGTGTCCGCATCATCGAACTCGATACGTCATGAATTATCGTGGCCTCTAGGTGTCGCCAAAAACAATTTTTTGGAATATTGCCTATCATTCACAATCTCTGTTTTAAGTTAAAGTGCCAATGATAGTCACACACACACTAGGTGTGGCAAAACTATTCCCTGCATTTGACCCATCACCCTTGTTCCACCCCCTGAGAGGTGAGGGGAGGTGTGAGCAGCAGCAGTGCCGCGCCCGGGAATCATTTTGGTGATTTAACCCCCAATTCCAGCCCTTGATGCTGAGTGCCAAGCAGGGAGGTAATGGGTCCCATTTTTATAGTCTTTGGTATGACTCGGCCGGGGTTTGAACTCACAACCTACCGATCTCAGGGTGGACACTCTAACCACTAGGCTACTGAGTAGGCCATTGATTATCTCACTTAGTGTTAGAGGGCTATCTAAACCATGTTCCCTTCATTGGGGCAGTATGGCGTAGTGCAGGAATCTCAGGCACGCGGCCTGTGGGCCAATTGAGGCCCGCGAGACATTATTTTGCGGCCCCCACCTTAATATGGAAGTTTAATGTTAGTGCGGCTCACATGTTTTATATGAATGGCGTTTGTCAGCGTTGTGTTATTTGGGTCCAAAATGGCTCTTTCAAAGTTCTGGGTTGCCTACCCCTGCGTTAGTGGAAAAGCGGCAAATGAGTGAAAGCGACGGAGGCGCTGCCATGGAGACGAGGGTTTTCTTACATCCCTGGCTGCAATCACACCACGACACCTGTCCATCAGTAATAGCAGTCCCCAATAACCTGGACCAATTGAAACCGTTATTTTTTTTTTTTTTTTGTTTAATTTGCATTGGCTCACACGATGAACACTACATATATTTCTATATGACGCCGGATTACATTCTGAGAGCTGTCACTTTTTTGCGCTCGCTATTCCTGTACTTTCCCGGCTATTATCCGCCGACCGCCGTTTTGCTGTAGTGAGGAAAAGCGGAACGACACATATTGCAGAAAAAACCTTATTCTCCGTGTGTCGGCTGAATACAGATATATTCCACAACCCCAAACGTGGCTTTTTCAAAGCTTGCAGTGAAGAGAAAGGTTCGTGATGAGCAAAGACAGTTCCAGGAAAAGTGGGAGATGCAATATTTCTTTCTTGAGCACAGGAGCGCCCCGACGTAAATTATTTGCACAGAAAAACTTGTGGTGCTCAAGTTGTGGGATACAATTTGAAACGGCATTATACAACTACATATGCTGAAGAGTATGCAACATGTTTTTAAAGAAATCTTTCCTTGCAGCCCAGCCTCACCCAGACTCTGCATTCAGTGGCCCCCAGGTTAAGTGAGTTTGAGACCCCTGGCATAGTGGGTAGAGCGGCCGTGCCAGAAACCTGAGGGTTGCAGGTTCGCTCCCCGCCTCTTCACATCCAAATCGCTGCCGTTGTGTCCTAGGTCAAGACACTTCACCCTTGCCCCGGTGCCGCTCACACTTGCTGAATGAATGATAGGTGGGGGCCGGAGGGGCCGGAGGCGTAAACTGTGTTAGAATAATTATGTATATATCATCACACTAACTTTGGTATGCTTAAAGTCCATTGCTATAGTTATTAGCTATTGTGCTCAAGTTAGAGTTTTTCTAATCTATGCAAGGACTAAACTTCTTGTCTGAGGGGTGCCCTCAGCCGCAGATGTTATCTTTGTTTTAACCCGCCAACAGCCAAGGACTTCAAGGACCTCAATGAAGATAAGATGACAGCACGCAGACGAAACGTGGGCAAGGCGAAATCACAAGGCCCCCTAGCCCATACCATCACGTACTGTGCGTCCTGGACCTGCTTTGCACAATATATGTGACCACACCTTTTAGAGGCGGCCTCCGTGATGTTGACTATGGAACTCTCAATAAAAAGAGGGACGCGAAAACTGAACCTTAGAGCGTAGGGCTAGACTGTGACTAAGTGCGCAGCGCCATGCATTCTCCTCGTGAGCTAAATTGAACTTTGTCTCCGCATGATTCCTTGCTTCTTGTCTGTTTAATAGATGTCATCAGTGTTTGAACCTGACAACTGGCAGCCTGGCTTCCGTCAGTGTCCACATATACGGTCCTGTCCAAGGTTTCTCATAGTCACTGTCACCGACTTCCCACTGGGGTGAGTTTTTCCTCACCCTTATGTGGGCTCTGTACCGCGGATGTCGTTGTGGCTTGTGCAGCCCTTTGAGACACTTGTGATTTAGGGCTATATAAATAAACATTGATTGATGATGGATTGATTTTCAATCCTGTCATTTTCTGATGGTCGTTCTGGCGTCGTCACTCCGTTCATGATTACTCTGCACTGTGCTTCATGCCATGTTATAGCTCCTGCTGCTCGTTTTACGTCACAGTGAGTGTTTTTTGTTTCATGTTCATAGTTGACCTTAAGTGTAAGTTTAGGTTATTCAAGCCACAGTTGAGTAAGTTTCCTAGTTTCTTGTTTCCTTAGCCCAAGTTTGTGTGTCCGCCTTGTGCGCGCTTTTTGTTTGCACCTTTACAGTAAATATTGAATCATGTATTTACCTTCACGCCATATCCGGTCCAGTTCTGTTGCATCTCGGGAAAACTATCCACGCAGAAAGCTGCACCACAGTCCACAGTTCTGACAAAACTCTGCATTAGTGACTGTAATATGTAAAAGTATTGCACTGTTCATTGTTTTGCATCATTGTAAAAATGTGTTGTTGTCAGGCTTGGACAAAGGAATGAACTCAGATACAGAGTAGGGATACTTAGTAGGGCTTTTATTTTGACAGCTCTTTCACCTCCAGAGTCAGAGTAATACAACATCTATGAATAACAAACACGGTCAGCGAAAAAGGTTCCAAAAACAGGGAATAACCGAAAATCACTCCTAAAAGGAGGAAATTACAAAAACAAAGACAAACTATAATTAGCGCCGTATCCGCTATGAAACTTTTTAACATAAAACGCTCCAACAGGAGAACGATAACAAAGACTAATGTCTACTCTTAATCTTAATCTAATATAGGAAACGAAAAATCACTCAAGAAATTTGAGGAAGGAAAGACTGGTAGGAAAAAAATGATAACTCTTCGGTTGAACAAAAGCTAAATAACAAAATTCACTCTGAGGAGGAGTAAAAGTCATACTCAAAATAACAGCATGGGAATTCAGGATCCAAGAAAATAAGCGTGGGACGAGGCAAAGAATGGACATAGACATGGAAGCAAGACAGACACGAAAGCTCGAGACAATCTGGCACAGAACAAAGGGAGGCATGGGCTTATATGACACATGAGGGTAATGGGAAATGGGTGGAAACAATCAGGGGTCAGGGATGACGTCAGACTGGTGACACAAGAAGAAGGGCAAGTGACCTGAAACAACAGGAGTTTTTTTTTTTAAATAAAATCATACAATTCACAAGACAAAAAAAAAACAAAGACAAGACATCCCTCACCGCGGTGTGACAGGTGTTGGGTTTTACATGGGAGGAAGGCACAGAGTATGTGGACTTTGAGATTTTTTTCACCTTGGATTTAGTTTTGTTTGTTCGCCAATTGAGCTTTCCACTGTTTTGATGCACAGCTTACCCTGTGCCTTTTTTTGTGCTTGACTTTTCCGTAGGGCAGCACGGTGGAACAGGGGTTAGTGCATGGGCCTCACAATACAGGTCCTGAGTAGTCCTGAGTTCAATCCCGGGGTCGGGATCTTTCAGTGTGGGGTTTGCATGTTCTCCCCGTGACTGCGTGGGTTCCCTCCGGGTACTCCGGCTTCCTCCCACTTCCAAAGGCGTGGACCTGGGGATAGGTTGATTGGCAACACTAAATTGGATCTAGTGTGTGAATGTGAGTGTGAATGTTGTCTGTCTATCTGTGTTGGCCCTGTGATGAGGTGGCGACTTGTCCAGGGTGTATGCCGCCTTCCGCCCGAATGCAGCTGAGATAGGCACCAGCACCCCCCGCGACCCCAAAAGGGACAATAATTAGAAAAAGGATGGATGAATGAACTTTTCCGCACTCTGTTTGTTGAAACATTCGGACATTAAATTCTGCTTCACTTGCACGTTGCCTGCTGTCTCCTGCTTTTTGGGGTCTCGACCTCCACCCCGGGGAGCTCACCTAATAGAATGATCCCACTAACTAAAGGAGTCGAGAAGCGAAACATTTGATTTTTCCGAGGAGGACGAGGAGGTAATCTCTCCCAAGGGCGTTGAGGCATGGAACTGGCTTCTGTCCAACCCAGAGTAATGGATACCGAGAGCAGGCGCCGTTCCCCGGCGGTTGGAGGAAAGACCCGGACTCCATGCAGGAGGAAGTCGTCCCCTGCATACCTACCGTGCAAATTTTGTTCCCCTGAAAAAACTCAGTCACCACTTTAAATCAAATCAAATCAAACTTTATTCATAAAGCGCTTTTCATACATCATCACACCCATCATCACACACACAAATACCAAACACACACACACATATGCATATATATGAAGACAGGAATGCATGGCTGAGTACAGAGGAAACAGGTGAGTAAACACTATCACAGAAGCCATCTGCACCAGAAGGTCATAAGACCATGGCCACCTAGACACTGACAGGAAGGGGCCCCCACAGCACGGCCGATAACCCCCGATGTGAGTGGCTCCCTCTGATCAACGCTGGAAAATAAAAACAGTAAAACGTTTAAAATGTTCGATAAGATGTCCGATAATGGCTTTTTTGCCGATATTTCGATATTGTCCAACTCTTAATTACCGATTCCAAAATCAATTGGATACCAATATATACAATCGTGGAATTAACACATTATTATTCCTAATTTTGTTGTGATGCCCCGCTGGATGCATTAAACAATGTAACACGGTTTTCCAAAATAAATCAACTCAAGTTATGGAAAAAAATGCCGACATAGTACTGCCACTGCAACGCCTCCCTAGGGAGGTGATTCGAGCACGTCCGACCGGTAGGAGGCCACGGGGAAGACCCAGGACACATTGGGAAGACTATGTCTCCCGGCTGGCCTGGGAAAGCCTTGGGATTCCCCGGAAAGAGCTGGAGGAAGTGGCTAGGGAGAGGGAATTCTGGGCTTCCCTGGTTAGGCTGCTGCCCCCGCGACCCAACCTCGGATAAGCGGAAGAAGATGGATGGAGATGGATGGACTATGAACAATAAAAGACTGAATATTGAGAATATATGAACGTGTGTGCTCTATTGCAGACGACCTACTTGATCGGCATATTTTATAATTGGCCAAAAGAAACAAAGATGCAACAAACACCACTAAACATGAACGTAAAGGGTAAAAAAAACATCCACATATTGGATATAATGTCGCTGTTCTGCAGAACTTTGCTGTTGAATTCTGCCTCCGTCTGACACTCGCTATGCCTTTTTTGCTCTGAAAACAAGCTGTAATGATTCAGTGGATAAGGAGACGGCACTGAGGCAGGGACGTCCTTTTAGCCGTAGGTGTATTTATAAATATAATAAAATGACTTTTGTAATTAATCCAAAGGTGTATGGTGTGACTATGTGGTGCGTGTAGCTGGTGAGTGTTACTGTACAATGTCGAAGGTGCGTGTTGTGAGAGGTGCGGAAGTCCAGAAGGGGCAAGGCAAGCTCGGAGGTCTGTGGGCAAGCAAGAGGTCAAGAGCAGGAGCGAGGCCTCAGAGTCTATGTCCAGGTGAGAGGTTGAGATCCAGAAAGGCAGCAAAAAGACCAGAGGGAATCCGGGGAGACGAGACACACATCTCGAATCCAGGGAACGAAGAGGAGCTGCAGGATGACGAAACAGGACAAGACACAATGAGCACAGAGGAGGGGAAACACAGAGCGCGAGTAGGCACGTGAAAAGGAGCCCGAGACGTGTGGGCTTACTGAACAATACAGGTAGCTGCGTTCTGGCACTGGAACGCGGTACACGATGGCTTAAGAAAGGCGTCAAGCTCTAATCAGCAGCAGGTGTGCAGATTGCAGATGGAGGGAGATACAGCAGGAGAGGAACGACCATGGGCGTGTCCAGAGACGCGCTCAGCGGAGCGCACACAAGAATGAGAGGCGGCAGTTGCTTGAGCCGTAACACAAGTCCTGTCCTACTCTGCCCCAATCTGTTTGTTCACAGAGCTTCGTATGTCACTCAAAAGTGCAGATTCTAACCATTGGAATCATTTCTATACAATGCCACCATCCCCGTCTGCAGTGGGTCTTCTGACGACCTCCAGATTTAGCTCGACATCCAGCCCACCGTCCTCGTCTCCAGTGGGTCTTCTGACGACCTCCAGCCCAGCCGTCTGCTGCTCCAGAGGGTCTGCAGATGTCATTAGCGTCGTACCCAGTCCTACAGACCCTGCAACTGTACCAAACATCGTTCAACTCATTCTTCTGTACTGTTCCACATGTTTTTTCACCATGCTTTCTGTAACCAACCGGACCAAACTCAGACGCATTACAAACATTGCAGCAAAAATCATCGGCCTACCCACACCCAACATTTCATATCTAAACCATAGGTCCATCATTCGACTGGCAAACACAATAATCCAGGATATGAGACACCCACTACACCAATACAACATCTCATTACCATCAGGGCGCAGGTACAGAACTATCAAATTCTGGAGGGCTCGCCTGGGGAAAAGCCGTATCCCTGCAGCTATAGCCGCCCTAAACAGCAGGCCCGGCTGACCTGTCTGACAAGCCTGTACATGTGTTGGTCATGTAAGATGTCTCTTTCTTATTTTTGTTCGTGATGTGTAATGTCTATATGTTTGAATGTACGACAGTGAAAGTGAATTTCCCCAACAGAAACCAATAAATCTAAATCAATCAAATCAACTTCCAGCTTGCCTGCTACACAAGTGCCCATCTGGCACTCGCCTTCCGCCGCCTCGTCGACCAAGAATGTGGCCGTTCTATTGATGCAGCAATTCCCAGGCATGGACCTTTTACGGCTGCCACTCGCACCCACCTTCTCGTCAACCACAGATGTGGCCGTTCTGCGGGCATCCGCCTCATCTGCTGCAGTGGTGTTCGACTCATCGCCACCTGACCCACCCCTGGTGGCTTTGGCGACCAGGGGCTGGTCCCTCCACCCTACCATGATTTTGGACTCATTTTTTTTTTTTTGGTAAGGGGGGCAGCCTTCAAAAAAAATAATAATAATAATGAATATATCAAAAAATAAATAAATAAATAAAAAATAAATAAAAAAATACAATAAACAAATTAAATATTAAATTACATATATATATATATATATATATATATACATACATATACACATACACATACATATACACATACATACACACACACATACATATATACATACATATACACACACATACATACACACATATATATATATATATATATATATACATACATATACACATACCCATATATATATAAATACTGTACATATACATACATACATACATATACATACATACACACATATACACACATATATATACATACATGCACACATACACATTTATACATACACATACATATATACATACATATACACACATACCTCCGCATACATATATACACAAAAAAAATTAAATAAAAAAAAAGAATTAAAATATAATCACAGACATGCTGACACACAACATCACTACCCCAGCAGCTGGCCGACTTGCAGCAACTCGGAATACCTTGCAGCACCAAGCTACCACAATGGATGAGGGGATTAGACCCAGCCGGCCCCAACCAAGATGGGCACCCGGAAGGGATGGACGGTGGGACCCAGGAGCTCCAGACATGCAGCCCGGATGCAGTAGCCTGAGGCGCCGACCCCGATTGACCAGCAGGCCAAGAGCGTAACCCCAGAAATATACGTACACACACACACATATACATATATATATATATATATATACATCTATATACATCTGCATATATACATACACACACGTGCATATACCCATATACATACATACACATACCGACATACATACATACAGTATTATATATATATATATATATATATATATATATATACTTATACATACACACATGTATGTGTGTATGTATACATACACATATGTATGTGTGTATGTATGTGTGTATGCATATACATACATACATACATACATACACATGTATACATACATACACACATAAATATATACATGCACACATACATACATATACACGCATACACATACATATACAGTATATGTATACATACCCACACATGCACATACACTCATACATATCATACATATACACATCTATGAACACACACATACCTGTAACCATACATGCACATCCATATACGTACACACACACATTTACATCCATCCATACACACAGACACACACACACACACACACACACACACATACAAACATCTATACGACAACAAATCCATACACAGGCCGTAGGGACAGCAATGAAGTCCCGGCATCCACTGCCCACTGAGAACTAGCTGAACCCCCAAGCCCCACAGGTCCAGCCGCGTACCCACGCCACCCATAGACAACCCCCGACAAGCCCGCCCCAGACAACGGTGCAAAACCGGGCGCGCAAGGGCACAAAGGTTGTTTTTTCAAAGGGCTATCGGATTATCGGTGTGGCGTCATAACTCCTAATATTGGTCCTATACTAAAAGTATATCATCATCGGGCAACCCAGTCTTTGTAATAGATCCTTACAAATAGCAGAGCCCTTGCTCTATAGAGAAGTGTTTTTCAACCTTTTTTGACCCAAGGCACATTTGTTTCATAAAAAAAAAAATACAGAGGCACACCACAGCAGAAAATGCTAAAAAAAGGAAGCCCCACCAGGTTGTCATGCCTTATTTTGAGTTTGTTGTTGTTTCCTGTGTGTATTGCTTTACTTCCTGTCTTGCGCTGTTAATTTGGTGACTTTTCCTGTTTTGTTGGTGTTCTCCTGTGGCAGCTTCAGGCCTACTTTTGAGTGCTATTGCCCGCACCTGCCTTGTGTTAGCAATCAAGACTAAGTTGTGCGTACGCTATCCTTCTTTTCGGGGGACATTGTTGATTGTCATGTCATGTACGGATGTACTTTGTGGACGCCGTCTCTGCTAAACACACTGTAAGTATTTGCTGTCGTCCAGCATTCTGTTTTTGTTTACTTTGTAGCCAGTTCAGTTTTACTTGTGTTTTGCATAGCCATCCCTATGCTTCATTGCCTTTTCCTAGCGGGACTTGCCTTTTTTTCATTTTCTGGTTTAAGCCTTACATACCTTTTTACCTGCACACTGTCTCCCGCTGTGCTCTGCATATTGGGATCACGACAAATCATCCTCGATGCGTTCCGACTTCTACAAAGCAATGTACTACCTGCTGCCGCCTACTGATATGGAGTTTTACATTGTTACCCTGCCAAGCCCTACACAGCACAGACTCTAGACAACGGCACATTATTAGCAGATTATAATTATTGATTTACAAAATATATTTTTTGGACCAATTAGGTGAAGTTGCATAATTTCCCACGGCACACCAGACTATATCTTACAGCACACTAGTTGTTGAAAAACACTGATATAGAGGATCTTTGACTAGAGCAGGAGTTAAATAGTAATGGGTTATACTTTTATAGCGCTTTTCTACCTCCAAGGTACTCAAAGCGCTTGGACACTATTTCCACATTCACCCATTCACACACACATTCACACACTGATGGCGGGAGCTGCCAAGCAAGGCCTTAACCACGACCCATCAGGAGCAAGGGTAAAGTGTCTCGCTCAAGGACACAACGGACGTGATGAGGTTGGTAGTGAAGTGAATTATATTTATATAGCGCTTTTCTCAAGTGACTCAAAGCGCTTTACATAGTGACACCCAATATCTAAGTTACATTTAAACCAGTGTGGGTGGCACTGGGAGCAGGTGGGTAAAGTGTCTTGCCCAAGGACACAACGGCAGTAACTAGGATGGCACAAGCGGGAATCGAACCTGCAACTCTCAAGTTGCTGGCACGGACACTCTACCAACCGAGCTATTCCACCCATAGTAGGTGGGGATTGAACCAGGAACCAGGAACCCTCAGGTTGCTGGCACGGCCGTTCTCCCAACCGCGCCGAATACCACTATAATGACCAACATTAAACTACAGCAACATAGTAAGCCTATTCATTAAAAACTAGGCAGCAGTTTTATTCAACAAGTATATTTCATAGTTTTGGCCAATGTATCTTTACGCACAGTTTGAACAGTAACACTGTGCTTGAATATAGCAAAATAAAACATAATTTTAATCAATTGATTCTTTGGCAAATATTTTGACTCGGGGGCCACATTGAGAGAAAAATATGTGTCTAGGTATAAATGATATCTACACATTTAGCTGTAAAAACCTGCTGTACAGTATGTGTGTTTGGGTCCCTTTTTTTTCAGGAACACCAATAGCAAAAGTCACAATGTCCGATAGAGTTCTAAAAACCTTATGACAGACCCTATCCAGCCATCCATTGTCTACCACTTTTCCCTTTTTTGAGGTCGCGGAGTTATGACAGACCACCTCAATAAAACAGAATGGAATTTTACAGTTTTTTACTGAATGGGACACCCAAAATGTACATGAAAATAAAGAAAGTGGGATTTACAATATTAGCTATAAACAATAAAACTGAATATTAATTAAAAAACAACAACATTATGATTTGTACAATTTAAAAATGTGCTTGTTTTATTTTTAAACAAAGAAAACAGTCTGAAGTTGTCTTTAATTTTATGTTATTGTGCCGTTATTTTACCAGTCCAGCCCACTTGAGAGTAGATTTTTCTCCATGTGGCCCCCGATCTAAAATGAGTTTGACACCCCTGGTCTAGATTGTTATTGGAATAATCCAACTTCAAGACTTCTACAAACAGGCTGCAAAAGTGCAATTTTCTTTAATGCTCACTTCCTGTATATAGAATAATTCAGAGCTGGGCAAATATTTTGAGTCGGGGGCCACATTGAGAGAAGAAAATGTGTCTCCGGGGGCCAAAGTGTATGTGTGTATAAGTTATATATCATTTTTAGCTTTAAAAACATGCTGTACAGTATGTGTGATTGGGTCCCTTTTTTTTTCAGGAACACCAATAGTCACAATAGAATTCTAAAAACGTTTTGACAGACCACATCAAAAATGAATGGAATTTTACAGTTTTTACTGCATGGGACACCCAAAATGTAGATGAAAATAAAGAAAGTGGGATTTACAATATTAACTATGAACAAGAAAACACTGAATACAAACAACATATGAACGTTGATCCTCTTTTCATAGATAGATAGATAGATAGACAGGTCTTTATTGTCATTGCACAAGTACAACGACACTTTGTTTTCAGCACAAACCTGTTCAAGATTAGACAAACAAACAGTGTACAGGGTTACAGAACAAGAACGCTGATGGGTCGCCATAAGGCGCCCCGTAAAAGATTTTACTTCTCAGACCAGCTCCTCGGTAGTTGAGTATCTTTTACAATCAAGCAAAACACAAAAAAAATGTAGAAAACATCAAAATATGAATGCGAAGTGTAATAAACACCTACAATATGATTTATTATCACGTAAAAATCTGCTTCCGCATCCGTTTCTGACACACACGTTTCAGGCTAACTGCTCTAAAAAACAAACCCCGCCCACTCTGCTTTGTTCCTGGTCTGAGCTGCTGTGACGTAGATTACCGTAATAACTTTTATAACACATAAAAGTGCAGATTTCAACCATTGAAATACTTTCTGTGGTTCAAGACATATGGTCATTTAAAAACAGCACTGCACATCATAATGGCAGCCACAGTTTTGATGTTAAAAGTCTAACAAAATTATGCAGAACATCCAGCGGGCCGGATTGAAAATCATAACGGGCCGCATGTGGTCCATGGCCCGAATTTTGCCCGGGACTGCGCGAGATGTAACCCGCGTACCACTATTTGTACACGCACTACAGTTTGAGAAACATGGACTACAGTTTTTGCTGGAGGTCCTTAAATGCAACAGAACACTCCTGTCACATATGTGATCTTTGACAAGCTTGCGGATATTGCTTCTTGTTTTACATTTCTGAATATATTATCCATTTGCTGAGGTAAAAATGTGAAAGTTTGACAAAACTTTGCATTAACATGATATGAATGTGGAGTACTGTATACCGGTACTAATATAGTATTGAGGTACTGATAAATCAAAAACGGTAATATACTCTGTTTGATAAGTACCGGTTAGCCATATATTTTTTTTTTTACAGGCATGACGGCGCGTCGTCGTCATGTCTTCGTCACGTCGTCCTCACGTCATAACATTGCTGCTTTTACGAACAGAGGATCATGTTCGGCAGCGCAAAATCATGCAGTACTTACAAGCAGACACAGTGTGTAGACAGAAAAGGGACGATTTTCGCATTTTGGCTTAAAAAATAACAATAAAAGGGAATTAATAACACTGAAACGCCCACAGAAAGAGGTGCTTTATGAATAAAGAGGCAGGTCACTTTATATGACGTGGCGGGACAAATTAAAATGTGGCAGGCGCCATTTAAATGTGGCGGGCCCCACTGAATGACCTGGCAGACCACATTGAATAATGTAGTAGGCCACTTAAATGACGTGGAAGACCATGTTGAATAATGGGGTAGGCCATTTAAATAATGTGACAGGCCACATGGAAAAATGTGGTAGGCCAATTAAATGTTGTGGAAGACCGTGTTGAATAATGTGGTACAACACATTAAATGATGTGGAAGACCAAATTAAATATGTGGCAGGCCACGTTCAATGATGTGGAAGACCATGTTGAATAATGTGGTAGGGCACATTAAATAATGTGGTAGGCCACGTTAAAATTAAAGTGGAAGACCATGTTGAATAATATGGTACAACACATTAAATGATGTTGAAGACCACATTGAATAATGTGACCGGCTACATTGAATAATGTGACAGGCCACATAAAATGATGTGAAAGACCACATTAAATAATGTTGTAGCCCATATAAAATTACGTGGAAGACCATGTTCAATAAAGTGGTACAGCACATTAAATGATGTCGAAGACCACATTGAATAATGTGGCAGGCCACTTAAAATGATGTGGAAGACCATATTGAATAATGTGGTAGGCCACTTAAATGATGTGAAAGACCACATTGAATATAGTGGCAGGCCTCTTAAATGATGTGAATGATTAGGTAGGTCCCTTTAAAAGATATGGAAGACCACATTGAATGACGTGGCAGGCCACATGAAATGATGGGAAAGACCACAGTGAATAATATAGTAGGCGACTTTAAATGATGTGGAAGACCACATTGAATAATGTGGCAGGCCTCTTAAATGATGTGGAAGAGCACATTGAATAATGTGGCAGGCCTCTTAAATGACGTGAAAGACTAGGTAGGCCACTTTAAATGATGTGGAAGACCATATTGAATAATGTGGCAGGCCACCTGAAATGATGTGAAAGACCACATTGAATAATATAGTAGGCGACTTTAAATGATTTGGAAGACCACATTGAATAATGCGGCAGGCCACTTAAAATGATGTGGAAGACCATGTTGAATAATGTGGTAGGCCAACTTAAATGATGTGAAAGACCACATTGATTATAGTGACAGGCCTCTTAAAAGATGTGAATGATATCGGTAGGCCCCTTTAAAAGATGTGGAAGACCACATTGAATGACGTGGCAGGCCACATGAAATGATGGGAAAGACCACATTGATTAATATAGTAGGCCACATTAAATTATGTGGGAAACCACATTGAATAATGTGGCAGGCCTCTTAAATGATGTGAAAGACTAGGTAGGCCATTTTAAATCATGTGGAGGACCACATTGAATGATGTGGCAGGGCTCTTAAGTGACGGGAAAGACTAGGTAGGCAACTTTAAATGATGTGGAAGACCATATTGAATAATGTGGCAGGGCACCTGAAATGATGTGAAAGACCACATTGAATAATATAGTAGGCCAATTTAAATGATGTGGAAGACCACATTGAATAATGTGGCAGCCCTCTTAAACGATGTGAATGACTGGGTAGGCCACTTTAAATTATGTGGAAGACCACATTGAATAATGTGGCAGGCCGATTAAATGATGTGAAAGACTAGGTAGGCCACAAAAAAAGATGTGGAAGACCATATTGAATAATGTGGCAGGCCACATGAAATGATGTGAAAGACCACATTGAATAATATAGTAGGCCAATTTAATTGATGTGGAAGACCACATTGAATAATGTGGCAGCCCTCTTAAACGATGTGAAAGACTGGGTAGGCCACTTTAAATTATGTGGAAGACCACGTTGAATAATGTGGCAGGCTGATTAAATGATGTGAAAGACTAGGTAGGCCACCTTAAATGATGTGGAAGACCATATTGAATAATGTGGCAGGCCACTTGAAATGATGTGAAAGACTTCATGGAATAATATAGTAGGCAACTTTAAATGATGTGGAGGACCAAATTGAATAATGTGGCAGGCCTCTTAAATGATGTGAAAGACTAGGTAGGCCACTTTAAATTATGTGGAAGACCACATTGAATAATGTGGCAGGCCACTAAAATGACGTGAAAGACCACATTGAATAATATAGTAGGCCACTTTAAATGATGTGGAAAACCACATTGAATAATGTGGCAGGCCTCTTAAATTGTGTGAAAGACTAGGTAGGTCACTTTAAATGATGTGGAAAACCACGTTGAATAATGTGGCAGGCCACATTTTAGGGATGAGGCGGACCACGTTAAATAAACTGGCAGGTCACTTTAAATGATGTAGAAAACCACATTGAATAATGTGGCAGGCCTGTTAAATTGTGTGAAAGACTAGGTAGGTCACTTTAAATGATGTGGAAAACCACATTGAATAATGTGGCAGGCCACATGAAATGATGTGAAAGACCACATTGAATAATATAGTAGGCCAATTTAAATGATGTGGAAGACCACATTGAATAATGTGGCAGCCCTCTTAAACGATGTGAAAGACTGGGTAGGCCACTTTAAATTATGTGGAAGACCACATTGAATAATGTGGCAGGCCGATTAAATTATTTGAAAGACTAGGTAGGCCAACTTAAATGATGTGGAAGACCATATTGAATAATGTGGCAGGCCCCTTGAAATGATGTGAAAGACCTCATGGAATAATATAGTAGGCCAGTTTAATTGATGTGGAAGACCACATTGTATAATGTGGCAGCCCTCTTAAACGATGTGAAAGACTGGGTAGGCCACTTTAAATTATGTGGAAGACCACATTGAATAATGTGGCAGGCCGATTAAATTATTTGAAAGACTAGGTAGGCCAACTTAAATGATGTGGAAGACCATATTGAATAATGTGGCAGGCCCCTTGAAATGATGTGAAAGACCTCATGGAATAATATAGTAGGCCACTTTAAATGATGTGGAAGACCACATTGAATAATGTGGCAGGCCTCTTAAATGATGTGAAAGACTAGGTAGGCCACTTTAAATTATGTGGAAGACCACATTGAATAATGTGGCAGGCCGATTAAATGATGTGAAAGACTAGGTAGGCCGCATTAAATTATGTGGAAGACCATATTGAATAATGTGGCAGGCCACTTAAAATGATGTGAAAGACCTCATGGAATAATACAGTAGGCGACTTTAAATGATGTGGAAGACCACATTGAATAATGTGGCAGGCCTCTTAAATGATGTGGAAGACCACGTTGAATAATGTGGCAGGCCACATTTTAAGGATGAGGCGGACCACATTAAATAAACCGGCAGGTAACTTTAAATGATGTAAAAAAACACATTGAATAATGTGGCAGGCCTCTTAAATTGTGTGAATGACTAGGTAGGTCACTTTAAATGATGTAGAAGACCACGTTGAATAATGTGGCAGGCCACGTGAATGACGAGGCGGACCACATTAAATAAACTGGCAAGTCACTTTAAATGACGTGGCGGGCCAATTTAAAATGTGGCAGGCGCCATTGAATTATGTGGCGGGCCCTACTGAATGACTTGGCGGACCACATTGAATAAAGCTGTGGGCCACATAAAAAAATGTCGCGGCCCAGATCTGGCTCCTGTGCCTTGAGTGCAACACATGGATGTACAGGTGCAGTCAGTATGCAGCAGCCAGTGCAGTATTTGATTGAGTGCAGCCTGCTCACTCCCTCTAATGGAAGGAGAGAGGCCGGCAGCTCAGTAATGCACTGACCCCTGCTGCTTCTAGAACTCTGCCAAGCCATAAGTGGCAATATGTGCCAGATCTTATAAAATTAACAAGAGCGAGCTTTAGGAGATGTCCCTGCTGCACTTTAAGCATGCATACATTCAGGGGCCACATTGCACTACTTCTCTTTAAAAGCCACCATTCGCTACTTTTCTCGCCCATTGCGCAGCTTGTTTAAGGCGTCTTTATGGGCAAGAAGCTTTACAGGACAGTTTATGTTGGATAAAATGCCTCTCAAGGTGTTTTAATGCTGCGCAATTTATGAAAGCTGTCTGCCCCAGTGCTTGGAGTCCTGAGTCGGCCGTCAAAGTGACTGCCACTGGAGGCCGGCCAGCATTTGCTCACATGTGTGCACACTCACGGCTACTTTATATTTACACTCATCCAATACATCAGCACCGCCGTCACATACACACACACACACACACACACACACACACACACACACACGTTAATCATGTTTATTATTGCGACATGCACTATAGAGTGGACTGTCTTGTCCTGAAAGGTTCTTTGTCAAAATTGTGTTTTTCAATGAACATTACAACAGTGGTTCTTAACCTCTTTTCAGTGATGTAAGCCCTGTGAACATTTTTTTAATTCAAGTACCCCCTAATCAGAGCAAAGCATTTTGGGTTGAAAAAAAAAGAGATAAAGAAGTAAAATACAGCACTATGTCATCAGTTTCTGATTTATTAAATTGAATAACAGTGCAAAATATTGCTCATTTGTGGTGGTCTTTCTTGAACTATTTGGAAAAAAAGATAAAAGTAAAGAAACATTTTTAATCATTTTAAATGTTTAATATTTTGTCAAACTTGTTGAAAAATAAACAAGTTATTCAAATATACATAAAGATTTCATCACATAGAAGTAATCATCAACTGCTGAGTTTCCCCCAGGGATCAATAAAGTACTTTCTATTCTATTCTATTCTATTCTATTCTATTCTATTCTATTCTATTCTCTTCTATAAAAGTGCCCTCTTTGGGGATTGTAATACAGATCCATCTGGATCCATGAACTTAATTCTCAACATTTCTTCACAAAAAAAAGAAATCTTCAAAATCAATATTTACGGAACATGTCCACAAAAAATCTAGCTGTCAACACTGAATATTGCATTGTTGCATTTCTTTTCACAGTTTATGAACTTACATTCATATTTTGTTGACGTATTATTCAATAAATGTATTTATAAAGGATTTTTGAATTGTTGCTATTTTTAGAATATTATAAAAAAAATCTCACATACTCTTGGCATACCAACAAGTACTCCCAGGGGTGCACGTAACCCCATTTGAGAACCACTGCATTAGAACATTAGTGTGATTACACTTTTAAAATAAAAAAAAAAATGAATAAAAAACTTTTGCAATAAAATCTCAACATCTTTTAGAATTTCAGTGAAAATGACGGAAAATAGGCACAATATGCAGGAAAACTGGTGTTCCGATGCTTTTATACTTGTTTTCTAGCATTTAGGTTAAAGTGGCCAGCTTTTTTTTACACCAGTGCAGAGGTCGGCAACCCAAAGCTTTGAAAGAGCCATCCATCCATTTCCTACCACTTGTCCCTTTCGGGGTCACGTGGGGGGTGGGCGGAGGGGTGCTGGAGCCTATCACGGCTGCATTCGGGCGGAAGGCAGGGTACACCCTAGACAAGTCGCCACATTTGACCAAAAATACAAAAAATTAAAAGCCGTATGCAAGTCTTATAATGAAGGCAACACATGATGTATTAGCTATAATAGCCTACTATCAAAATATCAAATGTGTCACAGGCCGAAGCAAATCTTCGTTTACAGAAATGTTGAAATGTAATATTTATTCCCCACATTTTTACAACATTAGAAAACATTAGTAAATCAGAGGCTACATAGAAGGTGAGATAACTCCTGGAAATGACTGGCTTTTAAAGGCCAAAGGTATAGATGTGTGTGTCCAAGTTAAAGGAAACAGCAGGGTGTCTTCTTTTCATAGATTTATTACAATCTTTGGCAAGTAAGTCACAGTTGATGTGGTCTGGAACAACATGGCGCACAAAAAAATATCAGAAAGGCAGCCAATATTACATACAGATAATGTGTCATGAGACATGCAAAACAAAATTACATACAAACAGGATAAAAGTAAAGGAAATGTTATGAGCTCAAATAGACCTACAAATGAGGCAAAATGATGCAATATGTACATACAGCTATCCTGAATAGCATGTTAGCAGTCCAACAAGTCAATAACATCAACAAAGCGCACATTTGTGCATTCATGCACAGCATAAAACGTTTGGTGGACAAAATGAGACAAAGAAGGAGTCGAAGATTTTACATGTAAACAAAGTGTTGCGTCACAGTCCACAATATGGTGAGTTCAAAAACTGCCGGAATTAGTAGGACAAAACGATTTTCAAATAATACTCTATCAAACATATTAAACAGTGAGCTTTCCAACAATTGAGAAGGTTTGTGTCAAACAAAAAACATAGTAAAACAAAAAATAATAATTTTTCCTGCATCCCTTTTTCCATTTTCAATCCTTTTTTTAAAATGCTCCAGGGAACCACTAGGGTGGCGCTAAAGAGCCGGTAGCTGACCCTCGCACTCGTGTGACGAGTAAGAGTAATAAAAAAAAGTCCATTGATTGTTTTTTTTACGATTTGATCATGTTCCGTTTAAGTGAGTACTGTCAACTTGTGTCAAGCAGTTAATTTTCCAAATCATACTTTTGACTTTTGATTAATCAGGATTAATCAGAGTTACTTACTTGCTTGCGTTATTTAAGTTAACTTATAAAAAGACCACAGACACAAACATTTCTTTTTATAGTTTGCTTGAATGCAAGTCATTCATTTACTTGGCAACAATATAATATGAAGGGCACCTTTTGGAACAGTCTACAATAACAAGGAGCTTATGTGCACAAATAGATAATATGCTAATCAAACACATCCATAAACATAACTCAGTTTCACTTAGGTCTGCATTAACCCTTTAATTGCCTTTAACTAACTGCTTGGCAAACAAGTCTATTGACGTGTACAGATGACAGTGCTGATCTATTTTTAATCACTTAGCACGTTTGTAAATTGAATGAGTAATTTGTGTTTATACATGATCAATGCAGTATTTTTTGTGATGCATGGCATGGGTTACAGGTTAACTTTGACAGCCCTAGTTTCAGTATACTATGTATTTTACAATATACATTGGTTAACTTATTTTTACGCTTTAATAACCTAATAAGGTTAAAATGTTTCAGAAGTTTTTATATGCAATGATTACCTAATTGTATGATAATCTTTTTACACTTTTTACAAATAATAATCTTACTGAACGTTTAACGTACAGCTACTAACTTATTTTTTTACTTGTTAGTGAACTTTCATATTTGGCATTTAGCTTCTTTTTACACTTGTACACAATGCAAAACGCTTCTAAATTTTTAATACACGTAGGTTAGACTCTTTGTACATTATTGTTCAAAGTTCACTGACGTTTCCACTCTGACAGCTGAGACTTATTAAAATGCTACCAAAGTTTTAATTTACGCTAGATAACTTTTTTTACACTTACCTGAGGGTTAGGAATGTTGATAGGTTCTATATCTGTATGGCCAAGGCTGCTGTATATCAGGCAAGGTATCTCCTTAGTACCTACCATGAATCATTTTGGTATGACCCAAACGCATTCAGAAATACACCCAGGTATGACGTACAGGGAAGCGGGGAAGAACAGGGGGAAAACAGCCCAAAATTTGAAAAATGCCCAATATTGTCAAAATTGGAGTTGGAGTTCCACAGGTCCCTGGTTGAGCCAAAATGCCCAAAATGTCAAAAATACACAGAGGAATGACATACAGGGAAGCAGGGAAGAAAAGTGGGTAAACAGCCCAAAATTTCAAAAATGCCCAATTTTGTCAAAAATATTTGTTTTTGAGTTCCATAAGTCCCGGGAAGAGTTAGAATGCTGAAAATTTAAATTAAAAAAATACAGCTAAGAATGACGCACACGGAAGCCAGGAAGAAAAAAAGGAAAACAGCCAAAAATGTGAAAAATGCCTAAAATTGGCAAAAATACCATAAGTCCCGGGAAGAGCCAAAATGCCCAAAATATCACAAATATACCCAAAAATGACGCATAGGGAAGCCAAGAAGAAAAGAGAGGAATAACCATAAATGTGAAAAACGCCGAAATTGATCCAAAATACGTACCCGGCCGGGTTTGAGTTCTATAAATCCCGGGAATAGCCCATCCATCAAACCATTTTCTACCGCTTATTCCCTTTTGGGGTCGCGGGGGGCGCTGGCGCCTATCTCAGTTACAATCGGGCGGAAGGCGGGTTACACCCTGGACAAGTCGCCACCTCATCGCAGGGCCAACACAGATAGACAGACAACATTCACACTCACATTCACACACTAGGGCCAATTTAGTGTTGCCAATCAACCTATCCCCAGGTGCATGTCTTTGGAAGTGTCAAAAATACACCCAGGAATGACGCACGGGGAAGCCAGAGAGAAAAGGGGGGGAAACAGTCAAAAATTTGAAAAATGCCCAATATTGTAAAAAATACCTAAAATGCCCAAAATGTAAAAAAAATACACCCAGGAATGACGCACAGGAAAGCTGCGAAAAAAAGGGGGGAAACAGCCATTAATGTGGAAAAATGCCCAAAATTATCAAAAATACACCCAGGAATGACGCTGAGGGAAGGGGGGAAGAAAGTGGAGGTGGTGGCATATGTGTAGGCACATATATAAGGTGGAGGTGGTGGCATATGTGTAGGCACATATATAAGGTGGAGGTGGTGGTATATGTGTAGGCACATATATAAGGTGGAGGTGGTGGCATATGTGTAGGCACATATATAAGGTGGAGGTGGTGGTATATGTGTAGGCACATATATAAGGTGGAGGTGGTGGCATATGTGTAGGCATATATATGAAGTGGAGGTGGTGGCATATGTGTAGGCACATATATAAGGTGGAGGTGGTGGTATATGTGTAGGCACATATATAAGGTGGAGGTGGTGACATATGTGTAGGCACATATATAAGGTGGAGGTGGTGGTATATGTGTAGGCACATATATAAGGTGGAGGTGGTGGCATATGTGTAGGCATATATATGAAGTGGAGGTGGTGGCATATGTGTAGGCACATATATAAGGTGGAGGTGGTGGTATATGTGTAGGCACATATATAAGGTGGAGGTGGTGGTATATGTGTAGGCACATATATAAGGTGGAGGTGGTGGCATATGTGTAGGCATATATATGAAGTGGAGGTGGTGGCATATGTGTAGGCACATATATTACGTGGAGGTGGTGGTATATGTGTAGGCACATATATAAGGTGGCATATGTGTAGGCACATATATAAGGTGGAGGTGGTGGCCTATGTGTAGGCACATATATAAGGTAAAGGTGTCGGCATATGTGTAGGCATATATATGAAGTGGAGGTGGTGGCATATGTGTAGGCACATATATAAGGTGGAGGTGGTGGTATATGTGTAGGCACATATATAAGGTGGAGGTGGTGGTATATGTGTAGGCACATATATAAGGTGGAGGTGGTGGCATATGTGTAGGCATATATATGAAGTGGAGGTGGTGGCATATGTGTAGGCACATATATTAGGTGGAAGTGGTGGTATATGTGTAGGCACATATATAAGGTGGAGGTGGTGGCATATGTGTAGGCACATATATAAGGTGGAGGTGGTGGCATATGTGTAGGCACATATATAAGGTGGAGGTGGTGGCATATGTGTAGGCACATATATAAAGTGGAGGTGGTGGCATATGTGTAGGCACATATATAAGGTGGAGGTGGTGGTATATGTGTAGGCATATATATAAGGTGGAGGTGGTGGCATATGTGTAGGCACATATGTAAGGTGGAGGTGGTGGCATATGTGTAGGCACGTATATAAAGTGGAGGTGGTGGCATATGTGTAGGCACATATATAAGGTGGAGGTGGTGGCATATGTGTAGGCACATATATAAGGTGGAGGTGGTGGCATATGTGTAGGCACATATATAAGGTGGAGGTGGTGGCATATGTGTAGGCACATACTTTATATAAGGTGGAGGTGGTGTCATATGTGTAGGCACATATATAAGGTGGAGGTGGTGGCCTATGTGTAGGCACATATATAAGGTGGAGGTGGTGGCATATGTGTAGGCACATTGATTGATTGATTGATTGATACTTTTATTAGTAGATTGCACAGTACAGTACATATTCCGTACAATTGACCACTAAATGGTAACACCCGAATAAGTTTTTCAACTTGTTTAAGTCGGGGTCCACATATATAAGGTGGAGGTGGTGGCATATGTGTATGCACAGATATAAGGTGGAGGTGGTGGCATATGTGTAGGCACATATATAAGGTGAAGGTGGTGGCATATGTGTAGGCACATATATAAGGTGGAGGTGGTGGCATATGTGTAGGCACATATATAAGATGGAGGTGGTGGCATATGTGTAGGCACATTTATAAGGTGGAGGTGGTGGCATATGTGTAGGCACATTTATAAGGTGGAGGTGGTGGTATATGTGTAGGCACATATATAAGGTGGAGGTGGTGGCATATGTGTAGGCACATATATAAGGTGGAGGTGGTGGCATATGTGTAGGCACATATATAAGGTGGAGGTGGTGGCATATGTGTAGGCACATATATAAGGTGGAGGTGGTGGCATATGTGTAGGCACATATATAAGGTGGAGGTGGTGGCATATATCAGCTCCAGGAAAGTTTGTATGATTGTTTAGATTGTTGTTTCCATTTTTATTACAAATTGGTGCAATATCTTAAAAAAAATATTTAAAAAAATTCGGCCAGCATTCTCGTACTTTATATCTGAAATAAAAAATGGTAAAACTGCCAGGAAGAAAAGGGGGAAAACAGCCATAAGTGTGGAAAAATGCCCAATATTGGCAAAAATACCTCCCCGGGATGGAGTTCCATAAATCCCGGGAAGAGCCAAAATGCCCAAAATATCAAAAATATACCCAAGAATGACGCATAGGGAAGCCTGGAAGAAAAGGTCAAAAAAACAGGGATGAATGTGAAAAATGCCCAAAATTATCAAAAATACACCCAGGAATGACGCACAGGAAACCCAGGGAGAGAAGGGGGGAAACGGCCATAAATGTGAAAAATGCAGAAGATTATAAAAAATACCTACCCGAATTTAAGTTCTATACATCCCAGGAATAGCCAAAATGCCCAAAATTTCAAAAATACACCCAGTAATGACGCACAGGGAAGCCAGAAAGAAAAGGGGGAAAATATTCCAAAATGTGAAAAATGCCCAAACTGTCAAAAATACACCCAGGAATGACGCAGAGGAAAGTTGTGAAAAAAAGGAGGGAAACGGCCATAAATGTGGGAAAATTATCAAAAATACCTTTCATAAGTCCCGGGGGAACCCAAAATTCCCCAAGAATGACGCACAGGGAAGCGGGGAAGAAAAGGGGGAAAACAGTCAAAAATGTATACAAGGTGGAGGTGGTGGCATATGTGTAGGCATATATATAAGGTGGAGGTGGTGGCATATGTGTAGGCATATATATAAGGTGGAGGTGGTGGCATACAGCAGCTCCAAGAAAGCTTGTATGATTGTTTAGATAGTTTTTTCCATTTTTATAACAAATTGGGGCAATATCTTAAAAAAAAAAAAAAAAAAGAGGGTTCGGCCATTATTTTAGAACTATACATCTGAAATAAAAAATGGTAGAACTGCACATAGTATGATTGTAAAAAAGCATGTGCATATGGGGCAACCCGTCTATGCAGCATCTGTGGTGGTGTTGCTGCAGCAGGCCTTAGTCACAGATGTTGCCTGCAGTCCTCGGAAGCGTTTTATTCTCCTTTATTTGTGTGCCTGTATTGTAATGTATGTGTGAAGCGCTATCTGCCATGCATGCAGGACCTTCTGGAAGTGAATAATTCATGTCGGATTTGAATACATGCAAATGATCCCCGCCTTCTTGCCTGGCACCCGTCCAGGTTACCTATGGCAACGCCGCCTTCAGGAAGCATCTTTCCACCCCTCCTCCTCCTCCTCCTCCTCCTCCTTCTCCCGGCCAGCCCTGCGACCATGCTATCCCTGCACCCCGCCCGTGTGGTATTGTTGCAAATACCAGGCTGCGCCCTGTCGGGTTGGCAGGACGTGCCGTAATTCACAGTCAAGGTCAGCGGCAAGGGGGATGAGAGATGACGGAGGGATGGAGGCCGGACAGATGGAGGGAGGGGCGCATCCGTCCATCCATCTTCTCAGCCGTGCAGGCGGGAAGTTAACCCGTTGATAAGCATCCATAAATAAGACTATTCATCTAGTATTCATTTTCAATGTTGCAGCCTTATGCTGCCATGCTAATTAGACAACCATTTGTATTTAATATCCGCAGCCTGCGGGTGCATATGACCATGGTGGAACAAAACAACTGCGAGGGTATGAACCATGTTGTGGTAATGCATCACCAACACCTTCTTTTTTTTTTTTTTAAACAGAAACATATCATACAGATAATTAAAATGCTAAAAATATATATTTTTACCTAAGATTGCTTGCAATATGTGTGTAATATTACACTGCTAAACCTAAAAACATTCGAAATTGTTCATCAGTGTGAATTTTTGAGTGTGAATTTATTTCTTTATTTATTTATTACTAATTATATATTAATACGGACCCTGGCTGGCAAAGCATATAATCTGCCTCTTGCCCCAAATTCAGCTCATTCCTGACCCAAATTATAGGCCAAAGTGATGTAGAAATAGGGATGGATATTACGTTGAGTATTTAAAATCTTGTACCCTATTGAATCAATCAAAAACATCCCATTGTAAAGTAAAAGATCATTAAAAAAAAAAAAACAGAAGCGTTGTCTTATATATTGCAGCATAAAACACTGGTAATGCAATTTTTAAATTCTAAAATGTATAATTTTAGACATTATTTTGTAGCCTATTTTACTTTTGTTTTTTTAATTGTCATTTATAAGTTATTTGAGATGTGCTTCTTCCTACATTTTAACTTCATTGTAACTCTATATACATGTTTGAGGTAAACATGCTAATTGACACAGGAAGCAACATGGATGCACAGCATTTAAATGTGTAATTCTAAAAAATACAAATAAAAAAAGAAAAGGGAAAAAAACGGTTAAGTGTCAGAAGGAGGGCGGGTGTCAAGTTCAGGTCCTAATCCTCCCTCCTTGGCACAAAGTAGTTGTTCACTGCTGCCCCCTACTGGAGGAGAGAGAGTATTTTATTTGTATTTTTTAAATACACCCAAATTTCTAAACTGAGGCATCCTAATTGAAAACTTTACAAATAAATCAGTGTCAGCACACCGAATGTTATTTTACATTGTAAACATTTTATTAAAACACTTTACATTTGTTTGTTTTTTTAAAACCCTTTTATAATAGACCAGCTTGATTATTTGTTGCAGGGCTCCCTCGTGTGGACAATTGAAGCATTGCTCACTCTATAGCAAAACATCCATCTATGGATAAAATGTAATTATAACAAAAAAAAAAATTCCATCAAATGAAACCTCTTCTATACATATGTATAAATTTGTTTCTATTCTAGCTTTGACTACGAGATAATCGTCACGAAAGTGCAGGATTGGAGAGAGAGAGAGAGAAAAAAAGAGTCTAAAATTGTGCCTCCTACAATCATTTCAGGTCACATATTGCTTGATCACCCTGAAGGTGCAAATACGATCCAACATGAACATTCTGATTTAAAAAAAAATCAAACCCAAACAAAGTCGTGCAAACACAGAAGACATTTTGTCTAAATGACTGATACTATAAACTGATAGTGTTATTTTGTGTGACAATGTCAACAACCACAGCAGCACATTGTGGTAAGAGTGGGCTTTGAGACCATCCCGTGCCAATCAGTGGGCGAAAAAGCCCGTCTGGTGCACTTTGAGGAGGAGGCTGCGCGTGACGTCGAAGGTGGTGAAGCTGATCGCCACGGCGACGGGCCCCTTGAGCCAGTTCATGCTCAGACCTTTGTAGAGTCCCGGCACGAAGCCCTCCTGGCGCACAATCTCACGTATAGTCCCCAGGATGGTGCTGCAGTTGGAGCCGGTCACCCCGGCCGTCTGCATACGCCGCCGCACCACGTCCAGAGGGTAAGAGGCCGACTGTCCTAACACGCCCGCGCAAGCTCCGAAGGCCAGCCGCTCCACAGTGTAGGGCTGCGACCGCTGGGTCTTTTCTAGACGCAAAAACAAAAGATGATGTCATGCGTAAACATTAAGCACAAATATCAGTGGTTCCACAGGTTATAGTCTAGATCAGGGGTATCAAACGTACGGCCCGAGGGCCGGATCAGGCACGCAAACAGGTTTTACCCTGCCCACGGGATGAGTTTGCTATACATAAAAATGTATCTGAAATGGTTGAATGAAAGTGCAGTTCTAAATGTGTCCACTAGATTTCGCAATAGCAAATACATGTATCTTTGTAGCTGATGCTATATATGTACAAAATAAACCTTGTTAGTGGATCAGTCAAGGAAAATGATCAAACTATTTTGATATAATTTTTGGTACCGCCTTAGTATGGGGAACATCCGTCCATTTCTACCGCGTATTACCCTTTGGGGTCGCGGCCCGAGGCGCTGGTGCCTATCTCAGCTACAATGTGGCGGAAGGCGGGGTACACCCTGGACATATTCATTATTAATTAGTTGCTTATTAACATGCAAATTAGTATCATATTGGCTCCTAATTAGTCATTATTAAGTACTTATTAATGCCTTATTCTGCATGGCTTTATCATACAACCTGTCAGCCATTAACTAAGAGTCTTCCCCCAATAACCTCAGAATTATTGCTTATTAGTAACCCTAACCCTTATATGTTCCCCTAGCGCCCAAATAACTCTAAATTAGGTCTTTGTTTCTTTAATACGCAACTAATTAATGGTGAATATGTTACCCATAATAAAGTGTTACCTTTTTTTTCTTTATAAAAATGCACTTTATTAATATTTCAGAATATCTTTATTTTGTTATTGAAGTATTGTGTTTTCGTGAATTTTATCTCTATTTTTGTTGATTGACTCTTATTTGATTTTATTCCTTCCTGTTATGGCATACCGCCAGGCTTCCGTAGTTTCCTCTATTACTGTAGCTCCTCCCCTTTCCTCCTCACTTCCTGCTTGCTACAGTGGTGAGTTCTGTCCAAATTGGTGTCGTGCTGTGTGGGGTTTTTTTTTAATTATTATTCTTGCCGTATATTGTTTACTTTTTATGTACCCTTAAGATATCAAGTGTTTTTGTGTTTATTTTAACTGCTATTTTAAGCGCGATAAGCGTTTTTGTTTGAGTGACTGTTGGCGCGATTTGTTTGAAGCGGTCCTCTTTCATGTCACGTGACCACTACGTAGTCTGTGTGCTGTTGGTAAAAAAAAAACGTTTTTATATGTTTAGGAAGTAGGAGTCAGAGAGAAAGAGTTTATGTGATTTTTACTTCATGTTCAGCTAAATGTAATACTGTAAGTGTACATGTCTTGCTTTTCTTTAACTCCTTCCCCACGCAGTACTTTATTTTGGCCGCTAGTCGGCAGTGTTTACATTTTGCATCTTCTATTGAGTCAATGCTGTATAATGATGGTGTATTTCTTAAAATTTGTTAAAACTTATGTTCTTTTCTTACAAAATATATTGGTTATTTCCCTTTTGACATTAACAATCATCCATCCATCCATTTCCTACCGCTTGTCCCTTCTGGGGTCGCGGGGGGGGGGGGCTGGAGCCCATCAGCTGCATTCGGGCGGAAGGCGGCGTACACCCTGGACAAGTTTCCACCTCATCACAGGGCCAACACAGATTGACAGACGACATTCACACACTAGGGCCAATTTAGTGCATGTTTTTGGGTGTGGGAGGAAGCCGGAGTACCCGGAGGGAACCCACGCAGTCACGGGGTGAACATGTAAACTCCACACAGAAAGATCCCGAGCCCGGGATTGAACTCAAGACTACTCAGGACCTTCATATTGTGAGGCACTTGCACTCCTGTTCCACCGTTCAATATTATCAAAATCAAAATAATATATTTAAATGTATACAAACAATATTTTTTGTTAAAATAGAGACAAATACTGCACTTAAATATCTGCTTGATTTATGATTTCAAAACTAAATATCAATTAAATGGTAGACTGTAAAATTGACAATATATTTTATGGTTGAATTGAGGTTTTTTTACTGCAAAATAAACTTTGGTACTATTTTTTTTTCTCTCTGGCACTCATCGAGGGTGGACGCTCCCCTTTCCTCTCCCTTATCTCTCCTGCTTGCTTCTTTGTTTTGTCTTGTCTTAACTTTCGTGTTGCCTCTTATTGCACTGCTCTCCAAATCTAAACATTGGAACTATTTAACTGGCCTCAACAAAATTGACAAGATCTTGGGTTTGGGGGAACCTGCTGTCGTGACGAAGCGGTTGTTGCTGGACACACGACGGACTCTTGGGAGAAGAAGGAGGGCCGTGTGCCTGGCGACCCTTTTCTGTCAAGGACGTGAAGATATCCACCTATTCGGAATTATGACATCTGCTGATTGGAGTAAGCGTTGCTCTGGTTTGTCGACAAATTGGAAGTTGCTGGCAGTCTTCAAAGTACCCAGAAGCTGCCACAAATGATTGGAGGATGCGGGAAGAACTGTGGATTACATCGGACTGTCTACCCCGCAGTTTTGAGGACCAGTCATAGACAATTTAGAGTGAAAAGCAAATTTTATTTTCACCCGCATAAAAAATCATTCTAACTTGGATTGTTTCCCTGGCTTCGAGACTCTCCCGAAGGACAGCGCAGCGAAGACTCAACAAACTCCCTTCTTGTCTCTCATGGACACACACCTGTTGTTGTTGACTTTCACCTATCGACTGCAATACATCAAGGCCGCGGAACAGAGACACACTACAGGCTTACACACACACACACACATCCACAAAAATATACGCCACACATACACACCCCATCCCCCCCAACCCAACGCCCTTGACGCAAATCCCATAGGGGTGATGAATGGATGGTCAGCGCCTGAGAGCTGCGGCTTACCACCATGACTTTGAACTACCTTCCCTCTGTTGCTAGATATCTCGAGATGTGTGTTGTTATATGTATATGTGCTTTGCTGTGGAGGTTTTTTTCTCACCCCGAACTGTGCCTCCTTAGGAGCCCAGTTTGGATTGTATTTTTTTACTCATTCTTCCCCAGCGTTTACCTTTTTCCCATCTTTTATGGGCCACCTTATGGTGACTCATCAGCATTCTTGTTCTGTAACCCTGTACACTGTTTGTTTGTCTAATCTTGAACAGGTATGTGCTGAAAACAAAGTTTTGTTGTACTTTTGCAATGACAATAAAGACCTATCCCCTCCTATCCTATTTCCATGTACAGTAAGACACTACAACTTTTTTCTTTGAAAAAAATCAACATTAAAACAAGGTTTTACGTTTAAAAAAACCTGGCATCTCTGTTGCTTGAATTTTACAGCTAAAAACAGTGGTATTGTTTCTCCATTCCATCCACCCATTTTCTACCGCGTGTCCCTTTCAGGGTGGCGGGTGTTGCTGGAGCCTATCTCAGCTGCATTTGGGAGGAAGGCGGACTACACCCAGGACAAGTCGCTACTTCATCACAGGGCCAACACAGATATGTAAAACATGTGATGTATATTATTGAAAATGTATGAATACATGTTTGAAGTAAACTTCAACCAACCAGTCATAAAATAAAGAAACAAACATCGTACCAAAAAAACTTTGTGAAAACATCATGTTCCACAATGCAACATTGTAACACAAAACATTAAACAAGAAATGTTACAATGCATCATCGTAACAAAAACATTGTAAAACAAAACAGTTTCCAGCCGATGCTTCCACAAAACTCGATGTTGTGTACAGTAACTGCACGTATTGTAATATTGTAGTGTTATTAACTTACAACGGCATTCCATTTATTCAATTTGTTTTTATGCTGTAAAAAAACACAGTTTTTACTGTAAAATTCTGGTGACTGAGCTGCCAGTTTTTAAAGTAAAATTCTTGTATTTTATATATATATATATATATATTCATTACTCATTGGTAAAAGCGGCCCTCCGAGGGCAACCATAACTGCGATGTGGCCCTCAATGAAAATTAGTTTGACACCCCTCTTTTAATTGAATTGTTGTTTTAACTCACCTACGTTATGTGATTTTATCCGGGAAAAGCGCTTCATAAATAAATGTACTTACTGATTTATAGTCAAACCAGCTGGTAGTGACATACGACTTCAAACCCAAAGCTTTTCTTACTGTCACTCACACACACACCAGGGACCTTTAGCGCGACAAAGAGATATCTGCCAGAGAAAAGTGTCTCAAACTACATGTACTAAGTACCTGTGTGTAGTTTTTTTAGGGTCTCGTAGGTGAAGAATGTGATTCCGGCGTAGGGGATGACGCCCAGTATGGTGGGGGTGAAGCCTCTGTAGAGAGTCTTGATGCCCTCTTCTTGAGAGATTCGCATGAAAACGTGCATGATGTTGCAGTACCTGTTGGAACATTAAATGAGACGTTTTCCATAAATATAGAACTTCAGTTTACCCCCAAAAGCTATTTTTGTTCACTACTTTGTTAGCAGACTAACGATTTCTGTGAACGTTTGTGGAAGGATGGCAAATTTTACTGATGATGGGCATAACAGTGCAGCTATGATAGCACAATAATTTTCATTTTTGGCATTAAAGCAGACCTGGGCAAATTAAGGCCCAGGTGCCACATGCTTTTCTTGTTAAGATTTTCAATCTGGCCTGCCGGGAATTTCCAAAATATTTTTTTAGATCTTTAAGATGGAAACTGTAGCTGCCATTATGATGTGCAGTGATGTTTTCAAATTAGCGTAAGTCTTGAACTATACAATGTATTTCAATGGTTGGAATTTGCGCATTTGCATGATACACTAGTTACTATGGTAATCTAATTAGTTACTATGTAATGTAAATCACAGTAGCTCAGACAAGGCACCAAGCAATGTGGGTGGGGAGAGTTTCCACAGAGTGTTTCCAGAGCGGCCAGCCTGAAACGCGGGTGTCAGATATTCAAGATTGTTTATTGTTATATGCACAGTTAAACAGACAGTTTGCTAGTCCACCCTTCAACAAGTCACACGGTACTTAGCTAGAAATAAAAATACAAATGTATATACAGGGCACAGTATGTAACATAACATTATTGCACATTCTGATTGACAGTCAACAGACCAAATATGGAGGTGACCTTGGGTCACAGCAGCAATTACTGTAGTATCTTTAGTGATCAAAGGTGAAAAGTGTCTACATTGATGGTTCACAGTTCGAGAGTGGTTAAGGTAGCTGTCTTTTGTTCAAAAAGACAAAAGTAAAAAACAGGGTGGTGGGAGCTAGCATTCACAAGTTAGCATTCACAAGGCTTGTGGGTAGAAACTGTTTGTCAGTCTCGTAGTCCTGGATTTCAGGCTCCTGTATTGTCTGCCTGATGGTAGGAGGCTGAAGAGACTGTGCTGGGGGTGTGTACTATCCTTTATGATGTTGTGTGCTCTCCTGGTGGCCCTGGTAGAGTACATGTCCTGTAGTGAGGGGAAGGCTGCTCCTGATATGTACTCAGCAGTTTTAATCACTCGCTGGAGTGCCTTCCTGTCCTTAGCAGTGCAGTTTCCATACCAGACCGTGATTGAGCTGGTAAAGACACTCTCAACCGTATTTCTATAGAAGTTGCTGAAAATTTTGGGTGGCATACCAAATTTTCTCAGCCTTCTTAGGAGTACAGTCGCTGCTTCGCTTTCTTTATTGTTTGTTGGGTGTTGTGATCCCAGGTGAGGTCCTCGCTGATGTGGGTCCCGAGGAATTTAAAGGTTTTCACCCTGTCCACCTTTATCCCCCCTATGTAAAGAGGTGTGTAATGTGCACTCCTTCTCCGTGGGTCAATAATCATCTCCTTGGTCTTGTCTGTGTTCAAGGAGAGATTATTATCCTGACACCAGGCCACCAGTTCTGCTACCTCCCTTCTGTACGCTGCCTCAGCTTCCCCGGTGATCAGTCCGACGACCGTAGTATCATCTGCAAACTTGATGATACTAGTGTTGTTCTGGGAAGCCACACAGTCGTGTGTGAAGAGGGTGTACAGTAGGGGGCTCAGCATGCAGCCTTGGGGGGGTCCCTATGCTTGGATATATCAGATGGAGTGGGGGCATGACGATCATATGTTGTCAATATTCAGTGTTTTATCGTTCATAGTTAATATTGTAAATCCTATATTCTTTATTTTAATGTACTTTATGGGTGTTTCATTCAGTAAAAATAAATCAAATTCCATTCCGGTTTTGAAGGCATGAAGTTTTTAGCATTAAATAAGATATTATTGTGATGTTTTATATTAGTGTTCCTAATAATAGATATACCGGCCCTCAGACACATTTTTCTCTCTAAATTCGCCCCAAAACTCCCGAGTCCAAATAATTGCCCTAGGCCTGCATTAAAGTCTACTTCAAGGGTCTTAAACTCAATTTACTGGGGGCCGTTGGAGGTATACTTTGGGTGATGGGTATTCACTTAAGAATTATAACCACGTGAAT